>NC_060253.1:107791753-108094147 GCF_921293095.1 Ischnura elegans | reverse complement strand
CTTGACTTTTAATTATTTCCATGGATTTACCTCAGTGCACAATTTTGGCCTGATAGCATTATTTTTGCAACCTGGAAAATGAAACCTTTTTCAAATGGAAAGTTTTTCATTTTGTTCAGTATTTTTTGTTTAATTGTAATAGTGGTATCTTGTTTTCTGTCTTCTTAACTATGCCTCTTCGATTTTAAGTAACATCATCATTCTGAATCCCTCAATCTCTCTCTCTATCTGGAAAATTTTGCAATCGAAGGTATGTAATTCAATTTTTTTATCCATGGGGAAAATAACGGGCGCATAAAAAACCAATAAACCACTATGGATTTTTGCATCATAAATGTAATTTTAAACTTTTGTTTTAAACATGATGCCATTTAAATTCATTGTAGCTCCCAAATCCTTCAATGAAAGGGAGATTGATTGTCACAAATTTGTGGACATTAGTTTCCCATAAATCCTTAGGAACTGTTGAAAAATTAATATTTTTTGTTTTTCGTCAAGCCATATTTCCTCCTTTCTTCCCAAATACTTTCTAAACAATATTAATTAAAAATCTAGGAATAAATTACAGGTTTTGAGTTAAATGTGTAACCCTAGTCATATTGGGTGAAATTGACTCGCATGGGCACAATAGGGTGTAAGGTTTGGTCAGGCAGGCTAGTGTTAAACATCTGTTCAAGTGACTAGGACTTTGTGTCCACCACTGTCAATCCTCAATCAAGTCCCTCCTCCCCCATGAAAATATTTGGTCACGTTCACCCTCAGCCCACAGACTCCACGATCTTTGACCTCCACGCCACTGTTTTTTCTCTTTATTTATTTCCTATTTTCCCCCTCCCCCTTTAACATAAGTACAATAACACACTTGACATGGGATAAAAGTAGTATTTACCCTGGAGAATGACTTTCGAGTACTGAAATTGGTAGAGGTATACCAATAAGTTGTGTGGAATCCAAAAATTCTCAATATATTGACACAGCCAAGGATTCGAGGTTCCACAAAGTATACTTGCAAGGAATTGAAGATGCACGAGTTAGAAATATGGAAGGGAAAGATAAAACGTATGTACTAACAGATAAATATGATGTGTTAAGTTAATGAATGCAATTATTACAACCTTCCATACATATCTTGGAAATTCGATGGACTATAAGAAAAATAAAATTTTTTGAATAGGCTTCACTGCTACTCCCACGTGATAAAAGTGAATCATGAGCCTCAATGATTCAGTCTACCACTAATGTAAATATTAATGTTTTATAAGTGTGAATCTGGTATGTCATATGGATGAAGTATCTCGAGCATTTAACATTTTTCAAAGCCATAATATCGGTTAAAGCCACACATAGAGCAACAAAGTTCACAATCGAAATTCGAGATCCATTAGGGTATTGGCTAACAAGCATGGATAGCGAGCATCGAAATGAATCACAGTTTTCATTTAAAATAAAATTATACCCTAGACGATTTCACCTAAGATCCTAGTAAAACAATCAATAAAATCAAATTAAATAATATTCCTCCGCAATCCTTTTCGATGAAACCAGTTCTGAGTAGCTGGAGGTTCTGAAAACACGGAAATGCAGTGACCATTCATACTTATCCATTACAACAGAATCGCAATACTTTGAACGACGAGATAAAACGAAGCTATAATTACGATAATTACTTAAAATTTCCCATTAATCTGAGACACAAGTCGAAAGCGGCGCATGAGACAGAAGGTCCTAAGGCGAAGGCAATGCAGAATACAACGGTGCGTCGGGGGTTGCCTAACACGCGCCGAACTGAATGTATGCAACCCGACGCACGCGGTGACAGGCGGAGCTGAGGAACTGCTAAGGCGCTACGGATACACGCAATTTTCACACTTTTACGCCATCGACAACGCACATGCAAGATGCCACGTAAGGATATAGGAAAACAACATGGGAGTGACCACGCTGGGTCATTCCTAAATACCCTTTCGACGCCCCAATTAGTGCGAAGTGAGACACAGAATATGATGAAGTCGTAGCGTCGGATTCGTGATAAGGACACTTCGAATGAAGAACAAAAAAAAAAAAATTTTGGAAAGGCAAAAAGTCACAAACGTAGTACGCAATTTAAAAATGGCCAAGGAATAGCTATCTAAATGTTACAAACGGCGGATACAAAAGATAATTTCAACAGAAAGAGGTATCCAAACTTGATCTCAAACACTCGAAGGAAATGGCCGCTACGGAGGGCATTTATAACATCTCAATTAGGTTACCTATAATTTATAAATATAGATACCTATAACCTTTTCCTACTAGAAGTAATTTATTTTGATTCCCAATTCAGAATACTAAGCTTACTACCATCGAACGTTTTAAAACAATTAATCCAACGCCCAACGACGAAAATTCATTTAAAAAATGCTTCAACTGTGACTGAAATTTTTGGAAAGATGTCTCCTGTACTTCCCTCGCGAACATTATAGATCCAGACAATTAATTGCACAATGACCGCTGAAATGGCCCACATTCATCTGGAAAACATTAAAAAATTTAGAAAACCTCACGAAATACTGAAAACTATGAAATTAATTAAACAGCCATAGGGTCAAAATTGCAAAATGGGGAATGTATTACTATAAATAATATTCTGCACATCATTCCACAACCCACACTTGTGATTATACGCACAGCGTAAGGCTAAGTCTACGTAGAATGAATGAATTTAGAATGATAAAATTTTGAATAGAAAAAATACAATTCCACAACTGAAGTATAGGTATCACAATCAAGTTTTCCCTTGTTGAATTAAAACTTTTGGGCTATGTCGCCGCGTCAGATTTTGGGTGGCCCCAACGTTTCCCGACCGATGCTGGTCGCTTTCTCAAGGGAATCTGAAGAGGTGGGATTTAAAATTGGTATATATAGGTATACGTGTCAGGTGGTGGGGGGAGGGGAGTGAGAGGTTGGAGGAGTAGGTTGTCGATTATTTTTGCCGATTACGGGTTGCCAAGTACGGCTGATTTTAAGGCCAGTGTCTCTGTTAAAGTTGTTTTTCTCCTCTTTAGATATTTCTATTGCTTCTCTTACGAGTCTCTGTTTAAAGCCTTTCACTCTCGCAACAATTTTTGCTTCCTTAAGGTCGACCTGGGCTGGGCCACACAATCGACCTTAAGGAAGCAAAAATTGTTGCGAGAGTGAAAGGCTTTAAACAGAGACTCGTAAGAGAAGCAATAGAAATATCTAAAGAGGAGAAAAACAACTTTAACAGAGACACTGGCCTTAAAATCAGCCGTACTTGGCAACCCGTAATCGGCAAAAATAATCGACAACCTACTCCTCCAACCTCTCACTCCCCTCCCCCCACCACCTGACACGTATACCTATATATACCAATTTTAAATCCCACCTCTTCAGATTCCCTTGAGAAAGCGACCAGCATCGGTCGGGAAACGTTGGGGCCACCCAAAATCTGACGCGGCGACATAGCCCAAAAGTTTTAATTCAACATGACGAGCACCCGCGAAAGTTTTAACGAAGAATAAGTTTTCCCTTTTTCGCATCATCTTCCGTTTTTGCGTTGTCAATGGGGTCTGTGGGGTCTGTGGTCACCTAAAGTCGACGCAAACAATCCAAATCCATATCGAGAGTCCGAAGCGTATTATTATCGTAGAATTATCGTCGATAATTCGTGTTTAAATACTTAGTGATTACTAGTTAATCCCTGATCAACCATCTCACGTTTACACGGAATCATAGCGGTCCCCATCAAACTTCCGACTCGATAGTTCTCACACCTCGGCATTACTTCTTTCTTGAACTCAATATTTGATCTCCCTATATTCCATCCATTCCCTACACACACAAAAATATACAGACTGGTGAAACTTATGGTTTGCGACCTGACTTCGTGAGATTGTTCCCTAGAAAATTAAACCTTATCAAATAATATCAACTAGACACCTAAATGCACTCACTCTATTTTTTTAAGAATAAAAGTTAATGGATAGGGTATTCAATGTTTTATTTTAAGTGAGTTAACAAGCAGTTAACAACCTTTTTTTCGAAGAAAATAAAACTTGAATAGCTTGTCCATTACGCTTTTATTTTCCCTTTAAAAAATCATGCCTTTGAGTTTTTCACGCGGACTAATAAATTTTAAGTTAGGAAAAATGACAAACTTATACTTTTATCGTCAACAGTTCTGATGCACATTAATATTTTCAGGACTACTCTCGAAATTGATGCAATGTATCGAAACTAATAGACGATTGAAGTTTAAGTCGTAAAAAGCACAGTTTTTTATTTTTCTTAGCTTAAAATGGTATGGTACAATTTTAAGGCCTCAACAATTCAGTGAAACAAATTTCATTTCAACCGTTGAGATGGCGGTGGCAAAAATTGCGTGGGACAGGGTGCAACGAGAGCATAGTGGGAGTTTATACGGATAGAGAGCGTTGCAGTGCGTGACTGGAGAGGCGCCAGCCCGAATCAACAGGTGCTGGAGAGAAGGGGAGGAGGAGAAGGGAGGGAGGAGGGGGGAGGGGCGCTGGACACATCGCCGAGGGACTACGGAAGAGGATAAAAAAGATGATAGCGTCCCGTTTCGGCGGCATTTGAGCCGACACGAACTTATTCACGTCAGGGTACACAGATATCTTAAGATGACTCCATCTCGAGCGGATGTATCTCGCATCATTTCTCGACGCATTAGTCTTTTCTAACTCGTTGAAATAAACACTTGCAATTTTCCACGGTTATAAAATTTATAACGACCTTATCTCCAATGTTACCACATCGTATTCAAAGTCATTAACCTTGACGGTGATGTAGTAACGTTGAAACCTAAGTCGTAATAAAGTTTATCATCGTGGAAAATTGCAAGCATTTATTTCAACATGGAAAAATTTCACTCCATTACGTTAGAGCCTTCGGATTTCATTATCTTCGAACTGATTTCATCAGGGTTTACAGAGAAAATATAAAAGTTTACAGAGTAGACCTACCCCAACATTTGGTTGAATCTCAAAGCTTTCAGGTTTGTCCATAGCTTCTGGATTTCACTGCGTGGGAATTTATATTGTGACGGTAGTTTCGATCAGTTGATTTTTCCTCATAATTTTCTCCAGCCATCTACCTATTATCTATTTCCTCATATTTTCCCCCGTCCACCCCCGGCTCCACCCGAACCTCCCCCTTCCATTACCTCACCTATCAGTCCCTAGCGGATATAAATTAAGTTTGCTGCGATTATTGTCTTTGTACTCGAGAATGACGCCTTAGCGTCGAAACGCGTCGTACCAGCAAATAAATTCAGTGAAAATGTACAAAGTGTGTTTACATTCATTCAACATGAATTTTCACGAAGTTGAAGCCGAATCTATAGATTTCATTTTTCGCTCCATTATAATTCCTACTTATATGGCACATTTTATAACATTTCCTCTGCGTCCTTTTTCTATAACATTTTTTATCAATATTGTGTTATTGAGTGACCATACGAAGATAGAGAACCCTTCGCTGAAATTCCTCTGCGGAGCGATACGCTAGCCCCCTTAGCGTCAAGTCAAAGGAAGGAACGAGGAGGAATGGGCAGAGAGAGATGGAGGCTTCAATCTTTCCTCTTCTGCTCATCAGCCCACCCTTCCCGGTCTCCACTCTAGAAGGCACGGCCGAAGCTAGCCTCCCAACAGGGTGAAGAAGAAAGCCGCCGCCGCCGCCTCCTCCACGGCCAGCTCAGGTTGGGCCGCGGTTGGCTGGAAGGTAGGTAGGTAGGTAGGTGTCTCTCCCATCCCTCCAACCTTTCCCCCCCACTCCCTCCACCCGACCGACGGGCTGCACGCCTTGTGCACGATAAGGAGGCCAACGGAGTCGTGACGTCACGGGCGAAAGGAGGCGAACGGCAGAGCGAGCTGAAGAACACTCGCACGACGGCCGGCCCCGGAGTCTCCGCGGAGAAAAAACAACAACGCTTCCCATTCAACACTCGAAAAGTTAAAGAACCACCGCAGCGTCTCCACCTCCTCCTACCGGACGAACGGGAAACAAAACGTCAGAATAACGACGAAAATAAAATGGATAGACCGAATAAGTAATCTAAATGCTACCCCGCAACCCCACTAAAAAGGCGCGTGGCAGGGGTGTTAAGGGTGACACCAGCCGTCTACATATAAAACGGAAATGCTCAAGCAAAGTTACGACTACAATTCACTGAAGTCATTTATGGTTCGGGGGGAAAACAAATTCTTATCAATCCGTCCGGCAAAATATCTCTCTTAATTTATCATTTCTGTCGGACCTGGAAATATAGTGGGGCTCTAATACTATGTTCTCCGTGTTGCTCTAAAAGATATCTATTCTCAATCGCCCAATTGATGAGTAAGTGCTAAGAAGAGTGATAAAAAAGAGAAGTCTTCTAAAAACATTAGTAGGCACATTCAGGGGCGGATCCAGGATTTTTTTCTGGGAGGGGCACAAGCAAGGCCGTATCCAGGATTTTGTTCTGGGTGGGGCACAAGGATACCTCGTAATACAAAACGAACGCAATGATAATGGGACGTTATTAAAAATCATGCATATTTTTGAGGGTCTGGGGGGGGGGGGGCACGTGCCCCCGTGCCCCCCCCCCCCCTGGATCCGCCTATGGGCACATTATGGGGCATGGTGGCCTGATGAAAACAATCGTAGAAGGACAGGCGGAACGGAAGAAGGGCAAGGGACGGCCTCGAATGAGTTACATGGGACAATATGTACAGGATGTACAAGAGAAGATATACGTCACCATGATACGGCTAGCGGAATTGAGAGCTGCGTCAAACCTATCTTAGGATTACTGAATTATGATAGACGACGTTCGTAATCACTCTTAGAGGAAATATCACGAACATTCCAATAGAGGGCTCCCCAGTCGGGCGCCAGAAGCCCTCTTCACCCACTGCGCATGCAAATGGGTTCACTAAGTCGACACACGCGACGACGAAGTTGGAGCGACCAGAATTTCACTTTGGGGAAATAAATTATTAATAGTACCGAGACAGAAGGTAGTAGAAGTTTTCCACAATTATTTAATGCGTACGAAGCATTTTGGTCTTGCACCAGATGGTGGCTCAGTGAGCCAAAACACGTCGCGTCGTACGCATTAAATAATTGTGGAAAAGTGCAACAACCTTTTATTTCAATATTTCGAACTAAACAATGCATTAACGTTGGCAATATTGATACGTACTGATGTAAATATTATTGCAAAATGCTCATAAAACAATACAACAATGAGGAACGTCGGCTACAAACAAATCCGTATTTGCCCATTCTCACACAGTATCTGACATTTTTCTGAGGTTCCTACAAGGTTCTGATTTCCTGTTGTTCCTTACCTATAATGTCCCTGCAATGGACTGCTTTGACTCCTGAATATTAGGAAGCCAGTTCTACACTATAAAGGCCGTTTTACAAGGGGCACGGAATTACGAAGGTTAGAACTGCATTAATTTCTAAAATGGCGCGGAATTGCGCGAATGCATGAACGAAATTAGAACAGGGACTACTTTGCCATCTCACGTCCGAGCATTCTAGCATGTGTTCTGGCAATTAACCGCTTTACACGACGCAATTTTGACTGCGCCTTCGTACACACGTCAGATTGTGCAAGTACGTGCCCCGTGTAAAACGGCCTTAAGACCCAATTCTAAGAGAATCACGTCGCATCAAGACGAATATAAGCTGCGAAGTCTCCAGAGAACCGAACGAGGAACTAGACGGCACCCCATATCGAAAGCGGGATTATTGTTGGGTGCTGATGAGTTACCGTGACTAAATTATGGAAATAATATTCCCAAACATTCCTGAAAAACATAATCATGTCTCCTCACAGTTTACTTTAAGATTCATGAGGTTCAAACAGCAACAAATATTTTAAATACGAATTCAAGTTGACGCCCTTACTCATGGTACTTGTTAGCGGCTTGTTCACGAAATGCAGATGAAATTGAGCATAAGTACAGTGAGCCCCGTCTTCAGCGGCCACCGAACGGATGGAAGGAAAGCGGCCGCTTTAGCAGGAGACTGCAGGATAGGGGCGAGGGAGGGGTAGGGTTTTAAGGAATGAGTAGCGGTGAAATGATACAGTAATTACTTTCATGCCACCTAAAACCGGCATGATTATCTGACTTAAGTTTTGAAGTTTTAATTTTACGCATGGATGCCAATTCCAAGGGTACGAATGAAGCAAGGCTGGTAGTGGGCAACGAAGGGATGGCTGTGTTCTTATTAATTCGACCTCTTAAGAATGCTTCCTAGATCGCACCACTTCGAATTCAGAAAAAAAATCATAAAAGATGCTTCCAAAGAATTATGTGGAAATGAAGGTTGGCCGCTTAGCGGCAGTCCATCGGTAGAAAAAAGAATATGGCCGCTGAAAGGGATGGAATTGATTGTTGATTTTGATTGCTATCACGAGTTATTTTATTTATTTACCATCCAATTGACCCGACAACAGCAAAAATGTGGCGTTTTACGACGGGAGATATTCATTTAACAATTAACAATGAACGATCCCTGACATTCATGTCCTGGATAGGGTACCTACCCAGGCGGGACTCGAACCAGCAACATTCAGTTTTAGAGGCGAAAACTCAACCCCTCCACCACCGAGGCTGACATTACTACATTATGCTTATTACGTTATACATTACATCATACTTGGTTTCAGGGGAGAGTGACCGCTTTTGGAGTTGATACATGAACAGAGGTGATCGTTACGGCGGGTTTCATTGAATGCATTTTCGCGGCGTATGACGAACACTGACGAATACAATGACCTTAACATTATTCATCTAATTTTCCCCACTATGCCCTATCGTTTCCCGGACATTCCCCTGATTTGTGATATCCCTTACATGGAAGGGATTAAGTGCGTCTTCCGCTCATTGTCCCCAGTGATGAGGCAGGGAGAGGGGGAAGAGAGGGAAGGGTGGGGGGGGGGGGTGGGTCTCCAAAATAGCCTGCACCCCACTCCGGGGGAGTCGGGAAGACTATATGTAGATGCGAGCCGGAGGGGCAAGGAGAGGGGGGAGGGAAAAGAGATGGCTGGATTGCCTTAGCGCCCGCATGGAATCGAGAGAGAGATTCGCGACGACAACTGCGGTCCTCAGTCCGCCATCGAGCACAAATACTTACACTTATCTAATCTAATCTACGCCCCGAATTATTAAAATAAAGCGGCAGTAAAGAGACGTTTCTCCCCTTTCGAACAGAAATCCAACATCAATTATATCACGAGATCATACATCGAAGTTCTGATCCTTCTTACGGAAGAAATCGGCGACGTAAAGTAAAAATAAATTAACGACGTCACTTTCTACCCACGTCAATCACCACGAGAATTCTCATTCCCTCGCATAAGAACTAAGGAATCGGCAAGGAATGCTGTTGTAACAACATAACGCGTCGTACTAAAATAAATTGAGTGCAAAAATATAAAAGTCTTACTTAAAAAAAACATCATTCCTTTGATATAAACGGCTTATAGCTATGAGAAATCATTTACAAGGGGCTGCCTACCAGTGGCGGATCCAGGATAGGGACAAGGGGGGGCTAAGTGAGGTTAAAATTCCAGCTGTAGTGGGGGTCGGAAAAAATTACCATTTTATCTAGTGCGAATTGAATACCCAAGGGGGGGGAGGCTATAGCCCCCTAAGCCCCATGGATTCGCCACTGCTGTCTATTAGTTACCTACTGTGACCAACAAAACAATAAAAAAAGGAATAACTCTATCTTGAATAAGTGAGGTAAGTTAGCGAAGATGCTTTGATTAGTGCTAAATATCAGCGCACTGTAAATGATATAACACCATACAGATAAAAAACCAACAGACTTAACACCGCCAAAGGGAAAGAATTGGAGTCGACGAATAAGTTCCAATGGATTAAGAGCGGGAGGATATAGAACCAACTAACTTGCTATCCGCCCCTCACCTCTGTACTCCAAAGAAATTAACTGGATGCGTAGCCTAAAAATTTACATACTTTTAATTTCTAGTCAAATGAAATAATTATTTAATATGTTTATGAAATAGATCATTTTAACGACCCTCCTGAATAGTTTGGGAGTCTCGGATACTAGCAAAATTAACGACTTACTTCATAAGTGCACTTACGGCAAACAACAACGCGCTGGTTCGCTATGGCGACCGAAGAAATGCGCAGCGGCATTCAGGCTTCCGCTGTTTTCACGTTTACGCACCAAGAGCCTCTCCAGAAACCTCTGTGATCGCGTAAGCTAAAAAGTTGTATTTCTACATTTTAAATAGATTCTGTCTCCAAATGCTTTACATATTATGATTATGAGTTTGAATTGCAACTACGCAAGCAATCATAGCTGCACTGTATTGATCGCGTCATCGTTTAAATTCGGCGAAGACCGAGTGGATATAAAAATTAACCCTGGGTGCTTTTATTCCGGTCATTATTAGCGGTCGTCAAATTACAATAGAAAAGAAATTACAGACAATCGCAACGATTGTTCCTGTTTTCTTCTTTGGGCTGGCTAGTTCTATCTTTAGCCATATCTCAGCGACATAAGGACCGGAAAAACGAAAAACTGGTCCAGAAAAAGGACGCGGAGAAAAAAAATCTTCCCAAAACGAAGCCCATACACTTCCCGCAAGAGCCGAGAAGCGCCTTGGATTAATTCATCGCGGGATAATGGAAAAGTATCACACTCGCGCGTGGGAAAAAATGAATCAAAAGTATCCACAACCCCTCCAACCGACCCGAAGATCGGAGGGGGGGGAGAGGGGAGAGGGGGATCGAGCTGCTGTGGAGAGACGAGGAGAGTGATACTGAGAGAGAGAGGAGGGGCGCATGCGCGCAACAGATGAGTCCAGAAACACTGGAGGCCACGCCCATCGGTGGTGGGCGGGGAACGGCAAGGGAATGTGTGCGATAGATAGGGGAGGAAGGGATACAGCCGAAGGGATACCACCGACGCCAAGGGGGGAGTCGGGGGGACCGCAGGGGTGGAGCCCTGAGACCGACCGTCTGGTGACACCGACGGCCGACGCACTTAGTCCAACGGCGCGCGTGCCACGTTTCTGCGAGATCGCCAAAGACAACACAACGCCAGAATACGCTCTCCAAATGCAGGTCAATCCATCCAGGGGATGCACGGATGAAGAGAACCTCAAATAGTGCCGATTGTATTCATCAAAACACGAGAGATACAAATTCGAACACGCGGAAATTCTGTTATCAATACAGAAAACGGCAGCAAGCGATAAAAAAAATATTAATTCCTTTTCGGTAGGATAAAAGTCTGCCTCTACTCCACAACAAATCTTGATATTTCTTACGCTGTGAATTTGTCTCGTGAGCTTATTACATGATAATTAGAGACTTTGAGGAGGTGAGCTCAACTACAAGAGCTCAAAAATTTTACTTCAAAAAACTAAATTCTGGGGCATTAATCAACACTTTCACCGCTATAGTATAAGAGACCTATACAGTACAGCAACGAATAATCTATGTAAAATTCTCATTTTCTCAAAATGCATAACTTAGACAAACACACATCAATTCCCCCTTTGTCGGCAGCATACGTAAGCGGACTGATATTGAGATATTTTAGTATAATTACTGATAAGCCAGTTAAGTGAACATACACATCGCGAAAGAAATATCTAAAAAAAACGAAGAATTGTAGCTTCAATGCAGATACCGGCTTCGGATTAATGCAGAATGTAGTCGGAAACGTTTCCATTGTATCTTCATCTCGCCGATGCTGGGAGAAAATGAGAGAAAAGCTTTCGTGCGAATACGCTTTCTAACATTTGAAAGGAATAAAACCATTCATCATCGTAGATGCCTTACTTTTCATATACTTACATAGGCCAAAAATAGCAACTTACACTCACAAGTTCCTAAGGATGGGATTAATATCAACTCCAACTTTCTTAAGTCAACATTTACGACTTCCGGCAAAACAAACACGAACTTTCCCCCACCTCTGAATCATTTCCAAGCGCAACCACCAGTTAGCACTTCTCGAACCCATACTCACGCAAGCAAGTGTGTATACAGCGAAATACAGGGCAACAAACGTGCTAATCCGGCTCTGCTAATTATACACGGCGTTAAAGGGCCTGAAACACACTTATTTCCCGTCGGAATTGCACGAAATCGCGTCAAAACCTTCTCGCAGTCATGCTCATTACGACTAGTCACCGAGAGTACGAATGGACACGCCAGATGGATCCGAAAATTAGGGGATAACGAGAAATGCGAAGCGAGACGCCGTGAATGTAGGCAGCCCGCACGACAATATGCGTCGCGGGTTGCGTCGACTGTGCGCACAAGGCGTCTTACGGGGACCATGGGCTGAGAGCCGACCGGTAGATGGAGGCCACGTCGCCGGCACGTCCGATGGCCGACCGCCCCGGCGCACGGCAGAGGCAGGAGCGGAAGAAAGAGGGAGGGGGAGGGCGGGCGGCCTAACGGTTAACGACGACCAGTGGGGAGGGAGGGAGGGTGGGCGAACTGCACTCGCGACGATTTGAGGTCCTTCCTTCCGCCACGTCTCTCACACACGGCGTTTCCCAACGATACGAACGCAAATATCGAGATGCATTTACGAATGTATATCGAATCGAGATCAAATGCTTTCATCCCGTTCAAGTTTACGCTGAGCTCAACACTAATCAATCCCGAAATCAAGGAGGCAGGTTCCCAAATTCACGATTCAAAACAAATAATCTGCATTGGTCAACAACCCTAAGGGCATTGGACAACAACCCTAAGGGCATTGGTCAACAATCCTGGTAACACGGTAAAAAACATGTACGAGTTAATGTCTGCTGGCATGAATGATTTCTGTGGACCGGAACGGAACATGAACGAATGCATGAACCATTTTTTTAACAGGTTTTATTTTCCGCTCATGGGTTCGCACAAGTTGGGTGGTTACACGGTACATTTTCGTGCTTAAGATTGGTTTGACGCAGCTCTCCATTACTCTCTCATACCCGCTAGCCTTTTTATGGTGACGTATTTCTTCTCTTTTACATACTTTATAACCTGTCATAAGTAATTCATTTGAGGCCGTCCCTTGCCCTTCTTCCCGTCCACCTGTGACGTTGTTTTCATCAGGTCATCGTGCCTCAAATTATGGCCAACTAAGTTGATCCGTCTTCTCCTAAAGGTTTTTAAAAGACTTTTTCTCCAACCCTTCTCAGCACTTCCTCATTACTTTCTTACGCGGTCGATCCATTTTATCTCACTACATTTCGAATACTATCACCAATGACTTCTCCGCTGCTGTCATCGTCCAAGCCTCGCTTCCGTAGGGAAACAACAAATATACTTCGCAATCATACATGTCTATAATGTGTGAAAACGACGAAATATTTTTATCAATATTCAACATTTATCTAATGATTAGCGATGTAGCCATATTCAGAACCCGCACACAAACGTGGATATTCGGCTGGAAATTCCAGATGATATGGCATATAGAGCCTTTTTTGTAGCCGCCAGTTGATTGGGCACGGTTGAGGTTACGTGACAGCCTGCACACACCTATTATTCGTCCTGCCTTCAAAATTCTCTGAATCCGTTCATTAACTTGGAAAACAGTCTTAAATCAATACATAAAGCCTTTTTGAAAATTCGGCGAACGGTAGGATCACAATACATGAAGCGATCAAAGCCGTCGCGTCGCGGCGAACAAATTCTTATATTTACCTGGGTCATCTACTAGTCTAGGTAATCCAATACATTACTAAGCTTTAATTTCGAGGGAAAATTGATTGCTTTAACTCACACCACCCGTATGTGATACCGGAGGCGACATAAATTTCAAACAATACCTACCACGCCGAAAGCAATACGTGATAAGTCTAGATTACGTCAGGAAATCAGAATACATTAGGCACCGGAAACGACTATACACAACCGGAAATTCGGCGACCGTTTCCGCCTCACTATCATAACAATCAACCAAAATCGTACTAAAAAATAGCGGATGCATTAAACTAAATCTACGTACCTTCGGTGAGAGGTAATAGAATTCGCGACCGGCTTGGATTCTTAATTCCGCGAATTTCAATCCACAAGACGCTAGGCTGCACATGTTAAAAACGGGAACATCAGGATAAAATCAAGATGTTTCAACCTAGGGAATACACGGATTCCCTACTTCAAGTCACCTTAAAACACTTGAATACTGGAAAATTTACCCACTTTGGAAAGTTTGCTTAAATTTCTGTCACTCCCATGCGACTCACTGCAGGACTTGGGCCCGTCTAAAGTAGAACACTCGCTGTATTTAGGGCAAGCTTGAACCACGAACGGCAAGCTTGAACCTTGAACGACTCAAGCGAACGGTACTCACGGTTATAGGCAACTAACACGTCAATCATCACAGAAATACAGCTAAAAAAACACAACAATTTAAAATAATAATTGACATAAACAAGTATCCAAAACGAGAAAGAGATGAAAATTTGTTACAGAAAAGACAGCTTCATATGGAGGGATCAACATAAGGGTATTATCAATTCCTTTTAGCCATCATCAAGAGAATATTATTTGATGGCAACTCACCCAAAGTTTACAGCGTATGAAATTGGGAAAGGATAATCGATAAATGAATCACATGATTATCATTCCTTAAATCAAAATGAAATCTATTCTCCAAAAATCACTACTTCAATGATTATGCGTAAATTGATTTAGAGTGGTGCAAAAAAACATGAACAATATAAATTTCATTTCCCAGCTAAAGTAATTGAATTGTTTCATTCAAAGCACAATTTGCGTACTAATTTCGCACAATGAAAAAGAAAATCGCGAATAGAGTAAATCAATCAGGCTACATTAATTTTTGATGGTACGGTGTGAATTTTCTCCAACACAAGTCGCTGTATTATCATGACACATACTAAGATTGTGTCATGATTTACACTATAAATCAACCTCAACGCAAAGGAATTGCGAAAATTCTATGAGAGAAAAATGCACCATCACCGAGGCGTGAACCAGGATAACTCGATCTCTCGCCGAGCACTTCACCATTTGAGCTACCAGAAGGGCGAAATTGGAGAATTTCGATGAAGGAGAAAGCATTCTTTACTCGCGGGATTTTCGAACTTTTTCCCTTGCGGATCGCGCTAAAGAGAAACTCCCCAGAGACACCCTGTATTCAAAAAGTGAAAGGTTAACAAAATATTCACAGAATTGGCTTCAAGACACGAAATAGGCATCTAATTTCTACATCTTATATCGAGGATATTTTATCTCGTAGGAGGAAAGGAGGTGATGACGGACTTGTGAACTCGGTTATCAAAGGGTAGATAACGTGAGCGCTTGCTTCGAGGACAAGCACTAGTTCCGTGGGAAGAGGAGATTGCGAAATGTGAACTGCTCGAAGGGGAATACTGACTGGAGCGGTGTGTTACCCTCTCAAATAAGTACTCGGTGCTTTGTGTGCTAAGCGTGTCCTCAGTATCAAAATTCACTCAGAGATTCAACCATACGTTTGGTTTACATTGTCGAGAGTGGAGCTCAGCCCAGACTAAGGCAAAGTATCGCGATACCTGTATTGAAAAATTGGAAAATAATGTACAAAATAAGGGAAAATTGGAATTGCAGAATACAAGTTTTGACTCTTCCAATGAGCGGCTTTTATGTACCCCACAGGAACTGGTGTTCAAGCTATTAATTAATTCGAAAAGTGGGAAAAACAATATCAACCTTATTATAATTATTACATTTTAAATTATTATTCACTTTCCTTGATTATCTTTGAATATATAAAACAACGAATTTGTTAAATTAGAAAATGCTGCACCCACAACAGTAAAAATCACCGACATATCGACGAATACGCAAACGAGGAAGTATAGTTTCGACATGTTTCAAGTACAACTCCCATGCCGACGGATCACAATCTAAAATAGCATGTTTTCGAAAATCCTAATTCTGAAGAATTGGTATAGCTTCGCTAACGTATGTGAATGCATCGGGAATTTTTTTCCAAGGACGATAAAGACGGCATCGAAAGATACCACACAATAAGGCCCGGAAAATCTGAAGACAAGTATCACTGAACTATTGTGCACACGAATGGGAATGTCCGTAAACAACTTCGTTGAAGAGGTCTTAAGGAGGCAAGATCCTTTTCCTTAAGCGAATGGGCAGATAAAGACCACAGCAGTCGACAATGAGGAATTTCTTCTTGAGAACGCTCAAATACGTCATACCAACCTTTAGGCCATCATTGGAGTGAGAGGCTGATGACTCACTCAACCCTTCTTAAATCTACGCGCGTGGCATCTTCCCCAATGACTCATCCGCCCGTTGCCAAAGGCGGGCGGGACGGAGAGGCAGGCCACTGTTTTTCCACGCTCTCGGAACTAACCCATCACGTATCATCCTTAAGATCAAGTAGGCGGCGCGAGATTTAAATAATGCCGTAGAATTTCCGAAATTGCAATGTTTAGCGGAATGGCGCGGATATCACAATAGAGGTTTCTTTTCAGTTGGCCTATGGATGTGTTCTCAGCCAGCGAGAATTTAAATGGTAGCTCCGGATGAGATGCGGTGTAACGGATCAATCACGCAGAACTACACGTCGCGTCTCATTAATTCCATATCATTTTTAAGGGCGTGATTGACCTAATATATCTCATAAATTTACCAGGATTGCATATTTTCACGATAATAATGTCAACTTACTCATGAACAATTATCAACACAAAAATATAAACCACGCAGGAATGAAAACAACTATCCTTCATTTAACTACGGGATATCAACTCCTGGTTCACTCACAAACGAATGACTTTTCACGCAATATTTAACTTGGTACCTATAATATGCACACAAATGTTTAGGTACAATAAAAGAATTTAAATGGAATGCATGCAAAATCTTAAGCGAAAGGGTTGCCTTGTGCCCCCCTTGCCATCGCCGATTCTGATGCTGCCCCCTCTCCTTCCCTGCAGGTGGCGCCAAGCGGGAATAGAGAGAGGGGATGATCGGTGCGTGGATACGAGTTGTGCTGTGAAAGTGAGTGTATGTGTGTGAAAGGGATTTCTTGTAAATGAACACTAGATTATTATTTTAGTTAAATATATGTTAGTTCTCGCGGCTGAGCTTAAAGCCACCGAGTGCGTCCACAGGGTTGCGGATGGTGGTTCGACCTTTAGATATAGAGGTTAGCTGCGAGATAAGCGAGTTCTCTCGTCGAATAAGCAGTCGTGGACAAAAATCGGTGGTGTTCTGAGGGGGTATTGGGCTACCCTTGGGTAAGGTAGACCATTTAAATGATACCGAAACCTGTGAAGATACCGTGACCTGGCGACTGGGGGCCGCCACCAATTATGCCTCTGATCACCAGAGGAGAGGGCAGCAGCTCTTCATATGTGCGAAGCTGGAGACCATATTGGTCGGTACAGCGACACACATTTCACTACGGGCGTGGTAACATTTACTTTAACGGCTGTAGTACTGCGATGTGGAAGGCAAGGGGAAACCACCACATTATCATCCCGAGGAGTCGCCGCTACTCCACTCAATTTATGTAGGAGAACTGAGTGGAGAGCTGCGTCAAACCAATCCTAGGATTATTGACCAGTGATGATGATTAGAGATGCGTGAAAATCGCAAATGCCATATAGATGCGATGTGCGCAAATAAATGCGACATAGATGCGATGACTGGACTTTTATGATATTTTAACGCAAATTTGCCTTTACGACGGCAAAATTCATACATTTTGTGCCGAGCGCAGTTTAAATGCTCCGCCGACACTCACGGCTTAAAGCATGTGAGCGACTGGCCAGCTGCTAGTTGGCTGGGACTCTACGTGGCCGCGAACTACAAGTGGGCGCGGGCACACCTCCGCTATTATACGTCTTATTCCTTAATTTATAATTGTTCTACAACATAATTATTTAAAATATTCTGTATTTTGTCATATAACTGTGTTTAACTGTGTTAACATTTCATCGTCATCTACCTCATTATGAAAATAAAAAGTAGACGCTACAAAATGCGATAAACTGTTATTGAAAGTGCGATTTTCACGTCTCTGTAATGATGATATGTTAGTTGTCACCGTATTATGTTTCGTTAGAACGCTAAACCGACAGCAATAGACAAATGCATTGTGTGTGTGATACTTAGTGATAAGCGAAACAAAGATTTGTTGTGACAAACCTGCCGCCCTCAAATAGCTGCGCACGGAGGTATTAGGTTTGGCAAAGACCTACCAATAGAATTTATACATAATTACTATTTTAATGAACTAAAAAAGGTAAAAAATATCAAGCACATATTTCGATTAGGTACGTAGACCATATGTATTAAACAACATATCGATGGCAAAGTTCTAACAACACGTACCTCAAAAATAGCAACTTTACGTGAGAGCAAAAAAAGGATTATTTTTCTTTACTTGTACACTGAAATTATAAACCAAAAGTTCATAAAACTAAAAAGGAAGCATTCATTAGCAAACAAAGAGTTGTTTCTTGCTTGTTTCTCATTTTTTAATGTCATTATACTTTAAGATACCTGTCTCTAACCGGCCGACTTTGAGGTACGTGTTGTTAGAACTTAGCTATCGATATGTGATTAAGAAAACGGCGATTGATTATGCCCAGCAAACAAAGGTTTCCAATGTTGAGGATTTAAGTAAATTAACTGATATTTATAATAAAATACCCATTCCTATAAAATAAATTACACGAGCAAATACTTCACCCATGAAAAAGTAGTTACCTATCCTTATAGTGTCCACGAGGGGAAAATATTTCATAAGCTAAAGCACCCACCTCACAAAACGACAGCGTAAGACCTCATTTGACACACAGTTCCGTGCAAAAGGCGGCAAACGCCACTCCACAAGGGGTGGATCAATTAAAATTCCCTGGGTCGAGCCCGATTGTGAATGGATTAACTCATTCGCCCACACTTCCGAAGCGAAGTAAAGCTGTGACGTTAAAATAAAACCACAATACCTTCTCGCATAAGCAAAGAGCTTCATGAATATACATTACTATGACTCCCGAACGCTAGAGCTCGAAGACCTTTTCTCATTCAATGAACGATTAAATGTGCTACCAATTTACGAATGAAGTCTCAATGACTAGAGGTAACGCCGTGGCTACCACTGCTCTGAGCCAAAAGCTAACAAATTTACGTAGCCAAAACTAGAAACGATCTATGTACACCATATTATCGTTACATAATTTAAAAATATTATGAGAGCAATATGCCTTCAATTATGCAAATGGTGTGAGTACCACAACTGGCTAGAAGTTGAAAATTCCAAATTAAATCGAAATCCCATTTTCTCTAGAAGTATAGCTCTATGAAACAATTATCATGAATTCAAATCAAATTATGTCGTCGTTAGGTAGTGGAAAGAACTTCGAAAGAGTACTCATGGTAGGACAAAAGAAAACAAAGTAGTGTTTCACAAAATTTTTAAACGGTATGGCCGTTATTACGAGTCGACAGCATGAAAGAAGTTTGTGGAACCGTACTCTGAGTCTGCTTTTTTTATACCAAGATTATCATGAATTCATTCGAAGCTACGGTCTTACCGAAGCAACAATTTATGAAAAAATACGGACTACTTCATTTAGCGTATGTTTTTCGTGATGAGGAAAAATATTTGCAAATCATATGGGTAGTTGGGGCGGAGAGAATTACCAAAATAGAAAGTTCTTAATTTTCTTTCATTTATCGTACATAGAGTAATCTACCGATTAAGGAATGTTTCCATGGAGTAATTAAGAATGACTCTTTCAATCTCTCTTCCTTGATGGACTTCCCTCTTAAATTCACCGTGAGGCCTACAAATAATTATAAAAAGGAACTAGGGGTAATGAAAACGAATACGGAAAATTAAAAAAAAAATAACATCGTTTCAAATTGAAATTTACGAAGTCTCGTAAAGAGCAAGATGGAGATGAGGAGGAATTAGCGAAGCGCAGAAGGAAGACGTGCTGAAGCGTAGGCGATGCAAGGAAATGCGATGAACTATGTAAATCGGGATGCGATCGGGGAATCGAATAGTATTGGGAGGAAAAGAGCAAGAGAGAGAGAGAGAGATAGGGAGAGAGGAGCACGTGCAGCGGAATGACAGGCACGCCGAAGGCCGCGAAAAGACGGACGGATTTTATGTAACAAAGCGATGAGATCGCGAGATAAGGCTATCCGCTTGAAACACAGTAAGACCTCATGAGAAGGCTCCCTAGGAAATAGCGAATGAGCCAAAATCTCATCTTATCTCCATTCCACATCTAATTTAATCGGTGGTACAAATTCGAGGCGGCACTTTGGGTACGGAGAGGACATTCAGATTAGGAGAAAACAGCTGAATGGAACGGATGCGATTACTTCAAAGACTCCTTTAATCACATAATACGAGCATGAAACCCTAGTTATCCAGTTTGCATCTTTATAAATCTCAATCTAGGAAAATCAATCCAATTACTGCAGGGAGGAAGGATGAATTCTTAAGTTATGTAACTAATATGCCGAAGCTACCGATCAATATGCACACTATGACGGTACAAAAACTAGCTGGTTTTGACTAAGACCTCGCAACTTTGATGGAGAGCGTCAAAAACGTGCAATCAAGATAAAGGTTACGATATGGAGAGCAAGAAGGGTTCCATATTCAACCCTTAGGCTGGCAAATGGAACCCTCAAAAAGCCAATCGGACGGCCGATAAGGCTTCGCGTCAGCATACGTGCACCCACACAATCTAGGGCACGATAGCATGTGTTACATTAATATGTAACAGTGATAATTGAAGACAAGGTATCATTATTGTAGGCTTGATTTTGATGGTTCATGGTAATCCGCAAGCAAAAAGTTTATTCCCGAAAGAAATAACGAAAAAAAATAGCCCAAATCGTAAAGCAATTATTTCCCCGCGGTAAACTCTTTGACACTAGCCTAAAAAGGACAGATAAGCATTTAAATACAAACAATAAGCAAATTTTGCTGCATATGTTCCAATATATGAGCGTAATCGTGTTATAGTCCTATGTTGCATGGAGCGGTGCTCGCTAGGTTGGAGCTCATACCATCTCTACCACACAAATTTTTATTATTATATATTTTCATAACAATAACGTGAGCATATGGTGCGTTGCACAACAATGTTTAGTCAACTGCTGCCAAATATCTTAGCGGGAGCACGCATTTTATAGGTGTAACGGGAGATGCAGAGTTTAAAATAGATCATCATAATCAACCTACAATCCTAATATTGGTTTGAAGCAACTCTCAATTACTATTTCATATCCGCTAGCCTTTTCATAGCGACGTATTTTTTCTATTTTACGTCCTTTACAACCCTTTGTCCTATGTAACTCATTCGGGGCCGTCCCTTGCCCTTCTTCCCTTCCACCTGTCCTACTCCGATTGTTTTCATCACGCCTCATATTGTGGCCAACTAAGTTGTTCCGTCTTCTCCTGTGTCCAGAAGACTCCTCTTTACACCCATAGCATTCACTTAATTTACAGTAAATGTCGATAAATATGTCATCATCCCTAGGATTCGACTCAAGGATCAGGCACCATAAATTTACGACGCCAATAAGTTACATTAAACGCCAATTTGTTTCTGGTTTAACGATCCGGATGGGAGCAACGCAACTGGCTGTAAATCTGATGGTGGCCCGCGACACGTGTAGAGGCGGGGTGGTGTTAACCCCAGAATTGCCCATTCTTTCTCGCTTCCACTGAGCTAATCCAGTCCACAATGCAGAGGGAGGGAGGGAGGCAAGTGCTCTCCCGCGATCTCCCCGAGAAAGAGAGTTTCGCCACACACACACGCGGTGGAGGCGAATGAGGCCGGAGAACAGCACGATGGCCTTGCTCAGCTTCGGAGTTGGGCCGCCGCGCGGCGCCACTGCCGCCCTGGTGACGACCGACCGACGGGGAAACCTCTCTCTCTCTCTCTCGCTATCTCTCTCCCTCCCCCGGACGACACAGGAAAACACTGCCAAGGCAAAAATGAGCCAGGCGATGGGCAAAGCGTTTACGCGCGCGCACGAGGGAAACGGTGATCGACGACGGCTTTCTTCTGTGAAATCCACACAGTTGCGGGAAATATGCAAGTCTGACTGCACTTATAACGGAGCAGACTTTATGGGATAACGTCTAACAGGGGCAAAGCTAGGAATTAAGTCTAGGGGGGGTTTTAGGCGAACTTAATACTGGGGTGTTTGGGGGCATGGAATACCCTACAGGGTAGGCGGGAGTATTTTTTGAAAAGATAAATGGTTCAAAATGGAGAGTTTTACGGCTTTCGGAGGAATATTTTATTAGTTTGTTTTACATTACTCTAAAAGTAATATTAATCCAATTAAGTAAAATGGATTAAACTTGAAATTCCTCTGAGCTCTAGGGGCGGGTTTTTTCCCCAAACCCCCCCCCCCCCCCCTCGCTGCGCCACTGACGTCTAATACAGAAATGTAACGCCTAATACGGACACGAAGACAGGGGTAGGGGAATCCCCCCCGAAATGATATTCCCTGCGACGACTACCCGCGATACATCAGCCAAGAAGGCCAATAACCCTTTGATGAGGGCGAATTAACGACTACATTTTTCAGCATAGGCAACCTAAATGGCTCCCATGCACCCCTCTAAGGCAAATTCCTGGCCACGTGCCTCGCCTGTGCTTTTGCGGCGACCGATATAGGTAAAGACCTCTCGCGTGTCCCACCAGGCTAGGCTCTCGATGTTCCCTGCGGGTTTGGGTTCTCCAAACCTCCCTCCAAGCGGAAGAAAGGAGAGATGGTAATGCACAAGCTAACCCCTGGATTGAATCCCGAGATATGCAGTAATGCTTGATGAGAGCAACCCTATAATAAATGTACCCGTGTCATTGAGGAAGAACCGAAACAATGAAACAAGTGGCTTAAGGGACAGATCTCGGCCCCTGTCAAATACCTTTGAGTGGCGCGATAGGTTTCATCATGATGCATTCATTTTATCGATATTAAGAACTCCATTCAGAGCTGAGTTCGTATATTAACGAATGAAGAGGACAAAACCGAAAGGAAAAACTCCAATTAAAGAGATAAACTGACGGCAACGGCAGGGACTTTAATTTTTCAATTAAAATTTAATTTCGACTTCACCACCAAATCAACAAAGGGAAAGACTACCAAAATTAACTCTGACTTCACACTGTGGTGTTCGATATCGAAATAAATTTATAATAGAAACGTTTACAAAGCAACAAATCCAGCAGACCTCATGATCCCATTTCAACGGATTATAAAAAATATAGGATCTTCGGATGTTCGCTACCGTCCTCCAGAAAAGAATTTTTGCTTCAACTGAGGTCATGGAAAATTATTTTAATAAGCCCTTTGGAAAATTATTAAAAGCGACGCTTATTTAGGCTACTCCCTGCGGCGGCGAGCGAAAACCGGAAGTCATGGGAGCCCTAAAGAGAAAACAAGATGGCAGCGAGGAGGCTGAAGATGAACGGGAAAGTTAATAAAAAGGAGGGATTGTCGCGTGCGCCATGGAAGATGTGCACCAATAAGATCCGCGCGGAGGGAGCAATTGGAACGTCACCCGCTTCATCTTGAGGGAGGGAATTCCATGCAAATGGCAGGCGAGTGGCGAAATCCACTCCTCGGACTAATTGAGTCGAAAGACGAGGGAGCGGTGGGATGAGGGACCGTGAATGAATCTTCCTTCCTACGCCGCCCTTCCACCACGCTCATCTCAACGCTGGTTAGTGCCCCAAGCAGGGCATCCATCCTATATTACACTTGATACCATGCGAGGCGCCTTTAGGGTATTTAGAAGGGATCGAATCATCACCAAAATGCAGCATGAAATGCACCACATGCGTGGTAGCATCCAATACCGTGAAGAAGGATTTCGTGCTTTACCGGCGAGTAGATTACGTTAAGAGTTGGCGGGATCGCCACTGAACCAGGAATTGTATTACTATGTTAGCTATGGCAGTTATGCAGTTCCCGAACCGGTGGCGATCCCAAAAACTCTTCATGCAACCCAACACCCTGCCGAACACGCAATGAAAGTGGAAATACTCCGCCGATCATCCAATTATTGGGACAGAACATCTAAAGACGCAATTGAAATCCGACTGGCGCTAGCCAGGGGAGGAGACCGCAACTGAGATACAAGCATAAATACAGGCACAACAGGACGGGCATACACAAATGCTTCCCTTATGATTCCCAAACCATTGCGAACTTAAATCGAGGAAAATAGACATCAAAGCAAGCAGTTTACATAGTTAAGACGCCATACCGTCATTTGAAGCTATATTTCGGTGGCCACTTCGGGCAAATACAATTTTTAATCAGTTTTTAAAATCGTCCGAGACGCAGCTATGAGTGTAGGGCCATATATTCTCGATATTTACCTTAGAATATTTTAAAACGCGAAGAATGGCATTGAAAATGTATGAATTAGAATGAGCACATCATTATAAACATAATTTTTGGTGACAGCTCAAAATATGGCTTATTTCCCCGTGAAATCCGGATGGGCGACATCCGAAGTGGCGGCTTTAGTAAATGACCCATTAAAAATGAGGAAAAGGTGACCAATAATTTAATGTAATGTCCGGTTTTTTTCCCGGCGAACAATGGCAGTGAAGATTTCTCGGGTTTCGCAACGGGTCAGGTCCTCCATATCTCCTTGCGACGTTACGATGAGCAACTCGCCCATCGTCACCAGGGATTCAGGAATCAAAAGCAATCCTATTGTATCCCTGAGGAGGATGGGTGAATTGCACATCGAAACTTCGGAAGGAAATATGGAGGACCTTACCCGGTGTGATACCCGAGAAATCTTCACTGTAAATCATTTAGAGACACATTGCATAATCCCCTATAATAATATTCCTGCATCAAGAGTCAGACAAGAGAGAGAGAGCATCAAACAGGCAAGTGAGGCTGCCGCCGTGGGCGCGGGCGGCGGCCATTACTGCCTCGAGGGAAGGAAGGAAAGAAAAGAGGGAGCCCCTGCGTGTTAGGCAGCCCCCCACGAAGCCTCACACAGCAGGAGAGCGCGCTGAGCCTCGCACAAAAGAACATCCGCAATTCGAACACATGGAAGGAAGAATTCAAGGAGGACTCAACGGACGGTGCCGCACCAGAGGGAAGCCATTGCCGCTGCAAGGGTGCTGCTCACACCTTCACGATCGTGCTGCACACCTCGGTAATTCTGCTCGCCTCTTACAGGGCGGTGACGCCTACAACACATAATTGAATCACAGCTACTACGATATGTTTACGTAGACATGTATTTCAAAGAGACTCTTAAATCGCTTTCCATCCGATGTTCTTCAAACCAGCTTCCCTTAACTAGAATGACGGGCTGTAAGACTCAGTCCGATGAACAAATACCGACGAATTTCACACGGAATCAAAAGCTATGAAGGGCGAAATTTCTTAAGGGGATTCCTAAAATAATCAAATTACAATACGCTTATAGTATTTCCGTCAGAATTGATTCCAAGGATTGGAAAACAGTCAAAACAGTATTCATTTCATCGAATTATGAGTTTTGGTCCGTATACAAAAACAAAAATTTAATAAAGATACTCGGCAATTTAAAAAAAAAGTCAAACATGACGCGAACGGAGAATTAACCGGTCAAGACTGTAGTAATTGAGCAATAGTGAAGTGAAAATATGCCAGCGGTGATCCATTTCCATTAGACTATGCAGAGTCACACGACTTCCTATCTGCAGCTCCACGAACCAGCTTTCTTTTCGTGAATAATGTTGGTGACAGACAGTGTGGTACACATGAGCAAATGAATGGCAACATAGCCAATAACAACTGAAGAGCTCAACGCATCTATGCCAGCCAAATTAATATCAAGTTTCTCTTAGGATGAATATTCCTATCTTATTGACCTAGGAATTCTTAGAATACCACAAAGCGTATATGTTCGTCCTGATAGCATAGTGGTAGTTCTTTTTAAAGTTTTGCACAGATTTCATGGAGAGCTGTTTGTGCAATAAATTTCCATTAATACCAACATGAAAATCGATACTTCGAATGCAGAAGCATTTTAAGAGTGAGAAGCAAGGGTACAATACTTCGGATTCTGTAGAGACATTATTCAATAGATGGTAGAGCGTGATTTTAAACCTTTCATAATTCATTTCGAAAATACGGGAGTCGCAGGATTCTTTAAAAACTTTCGAAAGCGTCAATTCATTAAAAAAACGTTTTTGTTTCAAGGTCATGCACTCGATCATTATTCGCCTTCGCTCAAAGCTTCTCTTACTCAAAGTCACAGAGAGTTAATCACAAACCCACCTCCCAACTCTCAATGAAGTAATAGACCACAGAATGATTACCGTGGGTCTGAAACAGTACCTACCAACTTCGACAGCCCTCACTCACCGCCTAAATTGCCAGAAGCGATCCGAACCGGCACGCGCACAACGCAGCGATTACTAAATCGAGGATGGAATCATCATTTGACTACGGGGAGAAACTTGCGGAGGATCGTGGGGAAGGTGGGCAAGGTCCCTCGCAAAGGGAAAACGGCCCACGGAGGTGACGGCGAGGGGAGGGGAGGGAAAGACAGCGGGAATGGCAGCGGCAGCGGTGGTAGGGTGTGCTGAGACCGGAAAGGGCTGAGGGCCGGTGGGATGGGAGGGGTTGGGCGGAAGTGACGATGGCGTCAAAGGAGAGAGGGGGGGTTGAGAGAGCACGCTATGAGCACCAGCAGCACGATAGGGGAGGGAGGGGCACACGTACACGAGGGTTCTTACTAAACAAAACAATACGCCACGCAAAAATAATAACAGGTGGGACGATTTCCGCCTCGTGCACACTCCGGCCAAAACTGTTATTCTCGAGTGGCAACAAAAATAAATCCACCTCCATTCCATTGAAATGATTCATATTTTTTTAAAAACGTAATCGGCTTTCAAGTACGCCAAGGAGCGGAATAGAGAATGCGATTTTTTTTTCAAAAAGAGGAATATATTCACAGGTAATAGAAGCGTTAAAGTAAGGAAGCAATTCATCGTATCCGTAAGGAGTACATTTTAATGTGGTGGCGAGGCGTGGTCGTTGACAGCAGCAGAAAAGTCAAAGAGTGGAAGCATTCGAAACGAGGTGTAATCGAAGAATGATAAAGATAAAATGCATCGACCAAGCAAACAATGAGGAAGTGCTGAGAAGAGCGGGAGGAAATATAAGTTTTCTAAAAACAAAGGCAGGGTAACTTAATCAATTACATAATGAAACATGATAGCCTGATTAAGATAATCTTCGATGGACAGGTGGACGGGAAGACAAGCAAAGGAAGGCCCCAAATAAGTTACATGAGGAAAGTCAGCAAGGATCTTAAATAAAAGCAAATACGTGAATACGGAGCTGATAGGAGAGCGGAATGGAGAGCAGCGTCAAAAAAAGCCTCTTTATTGCTGACTTTTGACGGAAATAATGATGAAGTGGACAAACAGAAGTCAAGAAAATGAGACATTTTCATGATTTACGCCACACATTCTGTTTACTCGCAAATAACATTCAAAATCAGTGACCCTGGCGGAATTTATTGGCAACAAATTGGTCACAATAAAAAGTTATGGTACTTTTTCACTCAATTTATTAAGACGACCGGTTTCGTCGCAGAGGCGACATCTTCAGGTACAGAAATACTTAGTTATTTTTGTTGTTATTTTGTTGTTTATTCGTTGCTATTACGCGTTGGTCGGGGAGGGTTGCGATGGGGTTGGAGCGTTACTCAACTTCAGGGGAATAGTTGAAAAAATATTTTCATTTGCTAAAATTCCATTCCTGATGTGTTTCCTAATCTCCAACTCCTCCAAGCAGTCCACCCTTCTTCCCTTTTCCTCAAGGTGGAGAATTTCCGGAACAAAATCGCTCCTGTGGTCACACTCCCATAGGTGTTTCGCGAAATGCGATTTGTCTATCTCCCCGTTTCTTAAATGCCTTCGGTGTTCCTCTGTTCTTAATCGGAACGAACGTCCAGTCTGGCCCATGTAACAGGTCTCACAGTCACTGCACTTGAGTCTGTAAATGCCACTTCTATTGTGTACAATGGATTTTCACTAAGTAAAGACTGAAACAATCGAGTTTAACAAATTGGTCGTTGGTATTTTAATGAGACCGTATCGCTCACGTGATGGTCGTAATTTTTTTCCGACAAAAGCATTGCCATCCGACTCGATCGACGAATTCTAACCATACGGCAACACTAAGGCAACTGAAGGATACGGCGTGTGTAGACTCCCTAGGACAGGTGCTAGAGATTTAGATCCCACAAGAGGCCTTGAAAAGGCTATGAAAGAACAGCACCGTAGAACAGATTTAAATACGTGGCCCACCGCACCGAAGCATTTGTACTTCTAATCTAAAACAGAAACATTTCCTTAACCTCGTCACGTTTTCCTTTATTACCTCTAACTATAAATACGAACATAAAATACAAGTTGGACCCATTAATAAAATATGCGGATAAAAAATGTAACTTGGTGAAATACATACGCTGGGATAACTCACATAAAAAATATTACCAACAAGTTTCCAAAGATGATGATTAGAAGACATGTCAGACTGGAAACCCATACAGATGTTACCATTGCTATGCAGATAAATACAAGGTCACCACTGGCAAGATTCATGGCCACCTGCCAAAATATAAACAGTCTGATAGCCATGGGCGGAGTGAAAGAATCCTTCGGAAAATAGTGTTTCACCAAAGTGGAGGAAATGAAGGTAAAATGGGACGTACACTTCAACTTCGTTTGCACATCAGAAAAAAATCGTACGCCTACCACGCTGTTTACCGTGAAACACACTTGAAATAGACCAGTAAAAAAATCATGACACCTGTCCTAAGCGGCAAGGGGTAGGATAAAATATAAGTGGCCGCCGAACGAAGACTAATTTTTCATTTCTTAAACTCTAGTATTATTTTAGTTAGATAATGACAAAAATTTCCATGCACAAAATGACTGCTCAACTGAAACACACATATTTTGTAATAATAAATTATATGAATTTCCGTAAATAATTGATTTCTTAAGATGATAACTAAAACGTAGAAATAATTTGAGGAAGTACCCTAAGACAAAACCCGAAAGTTTTCACTATAATATTGTGACATTCAAATGCAGCCCGAGGATTTAAAAAGATGGTTATAGCGATTTCACCATCCATATGCAAGCTAAGACCGTAACTAACGGGCAAATCCTTTCTTTTTCCTGAACAATATTGAGTAAAACCTTTTGGAGTCGGAAAACTATAAAAATATAAACGCAGCGGTCTTCTCAGTCTCAGCAAGTAACATTCCGGAATCTTTCGGCCTCTCGGCACATGATGGACTGCTTTCAACGACGACATCCCAATTCCATGAATCGGTAAACAGTTTCGTGTATCAAAACAACAAAGCCCTCAAAAGTTGAGTCCTTCGGTCGGGAAAACCCCATCACCTCACCCGAGACGACAAACCCCGACGTGACGAGGGAAGAAAGATCGATGCATCAATCATTCAAGAACAACCCTTTGCGACCGAGTAGACGGAGAAGGGATGTGGAGAAGGAAGCCTGAGGAAAGAAGCAGAAAACGCAAGGGAAGGGAAGGGTGAGGAATTCCGAGCCCCACAATGCCATCGCGGAAAAAAAGGACCCCGGCTGGAAGGGGCAGATGCCCGCCCGCCTTCCTCCTCCTTACGTATCAATGCATTTCAAGTCCGCCCTCCCGAGTTAATAAATGCAAGAGAGCTCCAGGTAACAGCCTACATTGCAACACCAACTTCACTATCAGTACGGATAATGGTGATGAAAGAGTACTAATGATTTCCCAAACAATAATGAATACATACTAAATACCCTGCGAGCCACTCCTAGGGTGTTTGCTGGAGGGTGACCAATCACCAGCATGCTAGAGAATCCCCACATACACACCACACGACCATGAAAATGTTACGCATAATAACAAAAAATACGTAAACTTTCATGCAAAGGAGAAACTCGCCAACTGTTCGAAATTCCTATACTAAATCCATGCAAGGCTAGATAAACAGGCAATGAGCCGTTCTAGCGAGTGACTCCATTAATTTTATTACTCGTGACAACGTTGCTAACCCTGACAGTACGAGGAACGAAGGGCATTTTACAATTCTCTGTTTTGCAGTACGTTTCATTCATTTCTTTCCAAGGATTTGAATAAAGATGAGAGTTAATTGAAGGAAAGAAAAGACCAGGGGAAGCTTCAGGAGTCAACATTCACGGGAAAATTGTTATACGCCGTGATTTTTTGACGATATAGCGGTCTTAAACGAGAGAGATTTAAAGATTTGAAGAAGAATCTGTTAAATGAAAAGAAAGTGGACAGATATCAACTGAAAATAATTAAGAAGAAAACTAAGGAACTAGTATGCAGCATAAGAGAAGAGACAAGGACAACCATTACACAAGGGAAAAAAGTTTGGAGGGATGAAAGAGTCCTACGACGTAGGCAGCTTAGCAAGCAGCGATGGACGACCCAAGAAAGTAATAGTAGAATGCCACAGGCGAAGATGACATTCTTCTTAGAGTAGATTGAATTTAAGAGTCGAGAATATTAGCATAGACGTAAGGAAACAATTCATTATTAGCAGCAAAAGTATTAGAGTGGAAGCATTTGCACTGCGGTGCTAGAGAAGAATGATGAAGATAAAGTGGGTCGATTGAGTTAAGCTATGGGTACGATGTGCCAAGATAAGAGAGAGAAGTCTAAAAACCCTAAGAAGGCGGGAAATTATTCGGCCACATTATGAGACATGATGGACTGATGAAGACTATCTACGAAGAACAGGTGGAAGGTTGGAAAGGAAAAAGGAAGGCCAGAATAAATTACAAAGGAAAAATCATAAGGGGTGTAAAAGAAGAGAAAATATGTCAATGTGAAAAAGGCTTGGTGAGAGGAGTGGGGAGAGCTGCGTCATTAACAATCTTTGGGTTGTTGTCTTATGACGTAGTGACGACCCATTTCTAGCGATTAAATTCCCAAAACCAACCACCCAAGCCAAAAATATGTTTGCGCTCTGGTGAGAGTTAACTACCAATCGAACCTGTGGACATGGTGCTAATCGCCCTTTAGCCCCCTTCACCCTACCTTCGAAAACCTACGACACCACTATCACGGGAAAGCTTCGGCGAACCCATGGGGGGCAAAAGAGAGAGAGGGTTGGTTGGAGCGGAGGGAAGGAAGGATTGGATAGATAACCGGTCGGTGCAAGAGCCACCACCCCTCGAGCACAAAGGGAAGGGAGAGCTGCTCTTTTAGAGGGGGCGGGAAAAGAGCAGATGTGCAAGCGACCCCCCCCCCCCTTCCGACGGAGGGAGGGACCCACTCCTTCGCCAGGGATGACGGCGATTCCAATGCACCAAGGAAAACGTAGCCAGGGCCCGCAAATCACGCAACCGCAAGCTGCGAGGGAATGCCGCGGTTCGGGAGACTCCTTCGCCGATTTTGAAATAAACACTCGCAATTTTCCACGATTGTATAATCGCAGAATTAATATGTAATCGATATCATAATCGTGGAAAATTGCAAGTATTTATTTCAATGTGAGAAAATTCCACTCCATTAGTTTTCAATAATTATCCAGCAAAGATCAGGGGAAAGTACTGTTCTCAAAGTAGGTTTCTCATTTATTAATGAAGGAACTAGTTGGATAAATGTCTGCGATACCATTTTTATACCAATTTACACGCAAGGTAAGGTTAGAAAAATCCTAAGGATACAAATTTCGACAAGTGTACCGACGGCAACCCTTCATCCTTCACCAAAAGAAGGCAGCAATAGGAAACGAAAGCAATGAATTTGAAGAATTGTTCTCCCCAAGGCCAACCACTGGTCATAAAAATGCGTCGCACTTCGGGTCATAATACGAGAAGGGTACTCCTCCTCCAGGCATTGGTTCGCCTTTTAAACGATTGACCGGTGCCAACAGGGACGCAAGAAAGCTTGGGCGAACTCACAAAGCACTACGCTGCGTCAGAAACTGAAATACGCAGATGGAGAAATGCCATTAAAAGGAGATTAACACGCAGCGGAGAGAAAGGACTTCGTTCCTTCCCTCACAAACCGATTCGATGACTTCCTTATCGCACTCATGCGTCATAACGCTCGTTCTTGGAACATAAGAGCACCAACTTCCAGAAAGGTATGGGACTGCCACAAAAGACTCCTCGACCCATAATACACGAGACTAGGAAAACCGATTAAAATTTTTCGCGGCGATTCTATTATTACATTCCTTTGAATCCTAAATTACACTGGAATGTATGAAATCCCAGTTCTCAGCGCATGTGAGAATATAATTTACTTGAAACAACATAAGTGCAATCAAACGAAAGGTTTCCGATTTTCTTAGACTGCCAGCTAGCATAAACGAACTCAGCATCACAAAAGAAGAAGCAAGTGAATTGACGAAGTTCCCCAAATATAACTGACTGGCAAATGGGAGAAAATATTCACATTAACAAATATAAAAGAAAAAAAATAAATCCTGGCCGATGACTTACAAAATATAACAGCCACTACGCACTAAAACCGTATGAGTAAACGGAGCGATTACGCGATTGAAAGATTTACGTCATTCAACATGTCGCATAAGACTTATTCACGAATTAATTCATGGAGATGAACCAAATTTTCTTAATTTGCCAGTAAGATTAAATTTATTTCTAATTAAGAAATATATGAACGTTACGCAAGAAAATTCAAGTTAGGAAAATGAATACAAAGTACCATAACGAAATGGATGGACCATAGGAAGCGAATGAAACGAAAAAGATAATTCTGGAATATCAATAAGCTCTTGCTCTGCGACAATGATTATCACATTGAAATTCCATAGTTCAAAGATCGGCAGAAATATATTTTACAAATCCCACCGAAATTTAATCGAAAAAAAAACAGGCAGAGGATTTACACTTAAGGATCCTCTAATTGAATCCTATATAGAGACAAATTGAACAAAATTTTAGCAGTTAATCTCGATCAGGACGAGGCGTAATTATTTCTTTGAATGGTTAGAGCAAAAGGGCGCACAATGGTCTGCAATATATCTATTGCTAAGTTCTAACAACACGTATCTCAAAAATAGCAACTTTTCGGGAGAGCAAAAGAAACTATTTATATTTTTAATTGTACACAGAAAATTTAAAAAAAATCATAAAACTGAAAAAGCATTCATTTGTAAACAAAGAGAGTTGTTTTTTGCTTGAATTTTATTTTTTTAAGTCATTACACTTTGATTAAGATACCTGTCTCAAACCGGCCGTATTTTGAGATACGTGTTGTTGGAACTTAGCCATTGATATACATAAACGTAGCCTGACCAATTGTTGGCATTCATCAAGTCGAACGGACATCACTCAACACCTGCTTCCGTTGGAAAAAAAACACGGTCCCGGCTGAGATATGTATTACCTATGTATTGGACATCAACCGATTCTAGAAGACGTTAGTTATTCTCAAAAGATGCTCGAGTATTTATGAGGGTATAAAAGCCTTACACCTTCACTCACGTAATTACAAACAGCTGGAACTGATCACTCAATGAATCAATTCTCAAACCATTAGTCAAAACAGAACATAAAGGAAGATTACAAGAAAAACCATTACCATTGAAATATTTTCTGGAACTAAAGGTGGCGTCTAATAGCAATGAACAAATTCAAACGAAATGTCTGATGACTGATGATTAAAGTTACTCGTGCCATGACATAAAAGGCCCTTAAGAGATATCCAGGTTTAACAGGAGGGAATTCCGTTGTATTCCAAGTCTTATCCTCATCAAAAGATAACCAACCACTTTTGGCTAAGGATAGCTCATAGGGAAGAAATTACTGGCCACAAAAGTAGTTGCTAACCTGTCATGCTGTGCTTAGCATCTCAAGATTATTGAAACTTAGATATTCACGAAGGTAACTTATACTAGAAGATGCTAAACAAAAGTTCAACATATTTTATTAAACTCCAGCCGACATGCTAAAACAGAAGGGAAGACACAACACAGGCAGGATAAAATTATTCCGGTCTTAAAAAACAATTCCGAGGCGGACACTCTCGACAACTTCTTCCTTAAAATGTCTACTCCAAATATTTTCAACATCACATTGAAATAACCCAATAGAAACTGCATTGACCCAGAATTAAAGCTCAGTATAAAACACTTACGCTAACGATTATCCAAATATGAGCTGTAAGTATGTAATAGTAATAAGCAGTAAGTAAGTAACAGATATCAAGTAAGCAATCATCCAAGCATACAATTATTTTGATGGAAAGTCACTGGAAAAGGGGCTCCCATTCAAATGATTTAGATTTCTGGGAATATTATACGAAGAATCAAACTAATTAATTTTTTGATGCAGCCTTAACAAAGACATCTGTTGAAAATATTTGGAGTAGACATTTTAAGGAAGAAGTTGTCGAGAGAGTCCGCCTCGGAATTGTTTTTTAAGACCGGAATAATTTTATCCTGCCTGTGTTGTGTCTTCCTTTCTGTTTTAGCATGTCGGCTGGAGTTTTATAAAATATGTTGAAAGTTTGTTTAGCATCTTCTAGTATAAGTTCGGACATCTGTCTTTGTTAAGGTTGAATAAAAAAATTAATTAGTTTGATTTTTCGTATAATATTCCCAGAAATCTAAATCATTTGAATGGGAGCCCCTCTTCCAGTGACTTTCCATCAAAATAATTGTATGCTTGGATGATTGCTTACTTGATATCTGTTACTTACTTACTGCTTATTACTATTACATACTTACAGCTCATATTTGGATTTGGACATCTGTCTTTGTTAAGGTTGGGTCACGAGAACGCATTCAACCAACTTACGCCAGGTGCTGCATGCGACAAAAACAGATTTATTTGCAAGGCGCTCGCCAATTTCTCTTGCAAAATTTCCAAGAAAGCCAAAATTCCCTGACCATCAGTTTTTCAAGGTTAGCTGACACCATGTCAGGGGACGATGAGCCGACTACGACACCACATATACAGCCCGTACTGAATAGGACTCAGGGTGCGAGAAATTAACGGTCGGATGAGAGATGCGTCAAAAACAGATTTTTTTCCATGACGCTTGCCAAATTCTTGTAGACCAGAATTCCCAGAAGACCAAAAAGACTTTTAGGTTTTCCAGGTTATCGGACGCCCTGCCTCGCGATGATGAGCCAACTACGGCACCACGATTGCAACCCTAACTTCAAAGAGGACTCGGGGTGCGAGAAATTAACTAGGAGACACCTCGCAGGAATCTAAATAAGCGCCACCTAGCGCGCGAGAAGGGAAAACACACGGGAGAGGGAGGACGCCAATGAAATAGGCTCTCCACGAACGGAGAGAGAGAGAGGTGGTGGTGTGGTTGGAGGCGGCTTCAGACCGTCGACGGGTGGATAGAGCTCGAGGAGGTAAGGGTGGATGGGAGGGGGGGGGGGAGAAAAACAAGGGGTAGGGGGCGCAATCGCAGGGTAAGCCAAAGGGGGTAGGGGGAGGCTTGCATTGAAGGCTGGGAGGAGGGGAGAGAGCTCTCGCTCACAAACACAGCACGAGGTGCGTGGACCAGCGCGGCGGGGACGGGACAGCTGGGAGGGTGGGAGAACCGGCAACGTTGGGTGTGGGGAAGGCGGACGCGGGCGAGAAGGGTGAGGCGGGGTTGCCACGTCTCCCCCGTGCGCACGGAGAGACGGGAATATGGTGGGGCGAGTGGGGTGGGGAGGTACAGGCAGGAAGGGAAAAGAGGAGGTAGGTGTTGGAGGAAAAAGAGTGTAGGGACTGGAAACACGGCGGCGAGAGCGAGCGAGGAGAACTTCTCCGTAAACGTCTGCACGGGGTTGGTATGGTGACAAAATGTGAATGAGGAAGGTCTCCAAATGTCTGAAATGGTAAAGGGAAGACTTTTATCAACTTATTAAAAACATAACGATTCTAAGAGTGGTAACCCTATATTTATCCCGATCCCAAGCTATTTTTCCCAACCATCACCTCCTTCGTATCCTCCTTAACCGTAAGTCTTAAACTGGGCACTTTGCCTTCAATTTTTTCTCTCGATTATATTCCACACGTATTTGCTACATTTTATTCCATGGCCAATCCACCATCTTCACTGGAGTATGGCGCTCCACAGTTCCCTTTCTTCTCCTATTCTTCAGAGCACCATCTCGTTGCTCGCTCTAAACGTCTGAATTTGATTCTAAGCACCCGTCGCATGCACTAGGTCTCGAAGCATTCAAGCCCTCCTTGTTCAGCTTTTCCAACTGTCTTATCATAGCCCATAAAGACGAATTCTGCTATCATTCAATCTGGGGAAAACCAATCCCCACCCACGCCTGAAGGGACTCCACCTGCCTACCATCTTCTAAAGATATTTTCCTCCGCAAACTACTGAACCACGCCACTCAGAATGGGAGTGGACCGCTGAGAACCTCTCCAGGTCGTCTACGCGGGATTGGGAATATAAACGAAATAAATGGAGGGAGATTAACGCAATTTTCCTTTAATGCCAAACGGTGACTGACAGTCACCTCTGACCCTCATCCCAATGAATGCGAACAATTATCATTATTATTCTATTCATAAAAATTCGCACCCCTGCCGGAAGGATTTCACCACTCAATCTTCAAATAAAAGAAAATGTTCCTCAACTGCATTCTCCACTGGATTCGGGATAGGAAAAGTGCAGACACGACAAATGAGGGTACACTATCTGGTATTCCACCAGCAGCGGGGAGGTGTAACCAAGTCTGGGGATAAGAGTCGCATTTACATAGGAAAAACAACGCATCCTTCTCACAAAAAGGCCTTAACTTAATGAGTATTACATATATGCATGATCAACTGATGATGGAAGGAGAGAAAAATATGGAGGACTTCAGGATATAAAGGGCGAGATGGAGAAACTGCTAGAGAAGGTTTGAGGGAATGGAGCGTAAACTAGAAATGAAAGTCATAAAAAATACATAATATGTGCAAAGAATGATGTTGGATGAGCAAGGATGAAAACAGGGTTAATGGCTTGAATGAAGTACACCTCATGCAGAACCGAAAAGGGGCATAAGACGTATGGTGGAACACAGACCGGAGAATATTGGTGATTATTAAAATGTTCCAAGTTAACCTCCCCTAACAGGTGGGTTGGCGAAAAGCGAATATACATTTCTTTCCGAAAAGAGAGCATTTTCACTCCCAAGGAATGGTAACGAAAAGGTAAGAATTTGATAGATAATATTAAATCGTCAGGAAATATCGGCAAACAGCCCGAATAGTACCTTATTTCCCCGCAAATTCGGATCGATCAATCGGCAGCGAAGACTTCAGTAAATCTATTAAATTCGCGGAGGGAAACAGCACATTTGGCAGACGTGACCGGAGAATCTTCTAATGTAAGATTCGCGCCGTCAACGATGAAAATTGCTTTCTGATACATTGTTTTAAGAGCGTCGACGCGGAAAGGAAATGGTGTAAAGATATGGGGATGGGGTGGAACCACTTTCCGCATTCCCACCGGATATGATCTCTCTACTCGAGGCAATATATCACTTTTCGACCGAGAGAAACATCCACTTTCATCCTCCATGGTGGGCATATTATTCCCCTCTCCACCACAAGGGGGTGCCAAAGAAAGAGCTTAACACACGACTCCCGTACGCCGATCAAGCCACGGGACTCGCCCCGATGATGAAGAAGGAACGGAGATTTTTCCGCTGGCGAGATTGCCGAGTGAGAGAGAGAGGTTAAAAGACGCCGCCAAAACGGAAGCGGGAGTCGGTCGCTTGGAAAGAAACTGGATATCTCCGACGACGGATGATAGAAAGAGGGGAAGGAGAGCTTGACTTCCGTCGCCCTCACGCATCACACAATCCAACCGTCATCCGGAGGGTGGGGCGTGGAGGAACGTACCATTCGCAGGTGAAAAATGACTGACAGAAAATGTTTTAAATGTCATTATTTGCACGAAGGATGGCAAAGGTTTGGCAATTTGTGACGTTGTCCGCATCTCTCGCTGGAACGACTGATGCCAAGTTACCCTTTTCTCGTTTTTCTATTTTGCCCTTAGGACGCTGCCAACCCCATCTGATGGAGCAAGGCGGAGCGATGCTCAATGGAGGGATCCGAAGGCGAAGGCGTTTGATTGAAGGAGGAGGGGCAAGCGTTCTCCCGCGCCACATACGAGGAAGAAGGACAGAAGCTGTATGTCAACGTCCAACAAGGGTCGGAGGATTGGGGGCCTTTGTGCTGTCGAAATTTATTTTTAGATATGACTATGCAGCGAATCATGGCTATTTGCCCCTCTTTCTTTTGGCCTAAAATGTACTACATTAAGTATCAAGGCTCATTATACTATTAGGTCTAATTCACTTTCCTTCCACTTCAATTTCGTTGCTCTGGGGAAAAGCTCAATTAGGCTTCACATGACTATTTTTAATGCCTTTTATAGAATCAGAGCCTTCTAGCCACACATCAAGAAAATCAATGTTACTAAAATAAATTCTAAGGGACGGATCAAGACTATTCTTCACTACAACTCAGCATTGGGCTGAAAGTGGGCATTAATTCCAAAAAGAAAATTATGTATACCTATTCTCTTTATCCTAGTTGCATGTTGTCAAGATTTATATATTCACGGTTTAAATGTGACTACGTAGATTTCCGCGGTGTTCAGGTTCCAATTTCTCCATATTTCCGGTGCAACCGCGTCGGTTTGTTGGTGATGACAACAGCAGTGCCAGCGAAACTGTTGTCATCACCAACAAACCGACGCGGTTGCACCGGAAATATGGAGAAATTCACGGTTTAAATATTTACATGCCGATTCAATCAATCATTGAGTCCAGAAATCCTCGGGCGACCAGTAGATACATTCTTCCAACAACTGTGGGATCATGAGAAGTCAGAATTTACCTCCAGGCAATCAAGAGGAAAGATGAGTCCCACGGCCTCTTAAGGGTACAATATGAGAAATAAAATTAAATAGCCGCATAAAAATCAGTACCTGGGAGTAAAATACCAGTAGCGATGAGAAAGATAAAACTCTAATGACTGTAAACGTTGTACGTGCGAAAGAGGATTAATTCCATATGGTTACCTACAGTAATTTATACCTGAATGGGGAATTTATCCTAGGTACTGGAAACACTATGAAAGCCAACCCGCCGAGCACTAAAAAAGGCTAAAATTACCAAAATGTTTGATCCTAGGATCCTTTTTATTACCAACTACTTCAAATTCTTATTAAAGTTTTTCCTACCGAAGATATGAAATTCTAAAAAAAATAAATATGGATTGAAAGAATAATGGATATATCCCTTGCGCAAAAGACTGACAATCCACCATAGTAAGGGACAAACTGAAGGACCGCGTAAGTAATCTCAATTTGGATGGGAATGGTTAGTAGCATACGCTCGGACGCCATGTTCCCGCCCGCATCATTCACACATGAGGAATCGTGGCACGGATTAGACATGGCGTGAGAATTGGTGACGGGACACCGTGCTGGGAACGGGAGGGGTGTAAAGAAGGGAGTTTCAAAAGCGAAAACCACAGATGAAAGGACGAAAACAAAATATTTCAACCCTTTGCAGTTCTCCCGCTTCAAACTCCACGGCCAATAATCGTGACCACAGTGTCATTCCATTCAGAGGACGAGGAACAAGCGTAAGAGCTCAAAAGTGCAATTACTTTTGAAGGGGAGATTCAGTTTTTGCTAACTCACATAAATTAAGAGCTGCCGGCAATTCACGCAGAGTGATGCATGAATAATACGAAGAGATGCACTATTTTTTCTTGCTTAGAATAATTTCATTTTTGGACACTGAATCGTCTGTAAGAATTTTATGCGTCTATGCTAAAGATTTTGTAATTGCAATGAAGCAGTTAAGTGCAAGTTAAAAACAATTCTACATCTACATAATACCCTGCGAGCCACCTCTAGGTTGTTTGGCAGGGGGTGATGAATCACCAGCATGCAATTGGACTCCTACAAGCACTAATGTAGCACAGGACAATATCAAATTTACATCCATACGCGAGCAACCTCAAGGGTGTTTGACAGCGGGAAACTGTATTGGGGTATTTATTTGTAAATGAGTGAGTCGACAACCCTTTAGCGAGGCGAAAGTCTCAAAGGGTGTCTAAAACGCAATTTTTGTTTATGCACACTTCAAATATGATTTTTTCTATGAAATTTTAGGAATTTAAGTATTATTTTTATTAATTAATAAAAATTTCAATCAAATATTTACGTTATAATAACATTAAAATGCATAGCTTTATGATCGAATTCCTATACCATAAACCTTACTTGATTTGAGGAACGTATGGAAAATCGCAGAGAGCAAATGTTTTCAAGTGCAAGCAGATTGCTGTTTGGAGGCGAGATTCTTTCGCCAGTGGGTCCGTAAACTGCCATCTCATCTTTTTATTCTACGAAAGACGGGCTAGGATTGGGAGGGGGCTTTCCTCCACCCTACCACCCCACCCGCCACACCTACGCCTTCTCGATAGCATCAATTACTCCACAAATCGTAACCATGGTCGAGGGTTCGACCAACCTCGACGCGATGATGGCCAGTGATAGAACATGGATCGACAGCTTCACTCGAATAATCAATCACCCATCGATTGTTAAAAAGCCCGTCGATGGGCCATAAAAAATATAGACGTCCTATGACTGCGGGAGCCATAATAAACCACAAAAATATGATGACTTCGCTGACAATCGATTATCGATTTATACCACTCGGAACCAATTATTAGAATTGAGCATTAAAGAGCCAACGACCGTTGATAAACGCCCACAGTCATTCGTATTTAATTCGGAATAGCCAAAATCGATATTGAATAAATCCCATCCCCTTTTACAACATCCATCGACCCATCTACGACAGATCGGTTCCCGGTTAGAGACGCCAAGCCGATCCGAAGGGGACGAACTTGAAACCTTCTGATGAATGACACTCGCAGGAGTAAGATCGACACAAATACTTGGGGAGCGGATGGGGAGCAGGTGAGCCACGCGTGGGTGCTGAGAAGGCGGATGCCAATCGCGTTGGCGGGGGAAAGGGGGAGGCGATGCTCCGACCAATCCACGCTTCTTCCTGCAAGGGGAGGGGCACGCCGTGATGGCCACGCAAGACGCCCTCCGGGAGTGCTTGCTGCCCAACAGAGGGAGTGTGGACGCGGACGTCGACAGCTCCAAGTGGGGATGAATGAAGCGAGGGAAGGGGGTAATTACCAGGTGGGAGAGGGGTAGTTTCGCGCATCGCAGGAAGCAAGAGCACTCCGGATGGAAAGGGTCTACGGCGAAGGCGCCCAGGTGGTAAAAAAAAACATCTTCGTCTACCCCTGGTGCGGTTTCATTATCACAGGTTAAGGCCGAAGGGAATTGAGTATTTTTGGGGGAGCCAAAGTCAACATAAGGTTTGGTTATGTAATTTAAATTAAGGCTAGACCGGGAGATTACATGTTTAAAATAAAAATGAAATTAATAAATACATCTACACCTGCATACTGTTCCGCATGTCGCCTCCATAGATGTGTTAAAGCCGTTAATAAAGGAAGGATATACGCATAAAGGAAAATTACAGAGTTCCCTACAGTACATTAAATTCTCTTTCATTCCATACATAAATCCCATCATCTTCCTCACTCACCTCCGGGTAACTAAGATTATTCCTTCTCCTCACCCACCATGACAAAAACATTAGTTTCCCATCGAAAGTTTTGAAATATTTTGATTACTTACGATCACAATTTACTTAGTACGCCAAATACAAATTTGAAGTTTAATAACAAATATTGTCACTTGATATCCCCAAAAATGGAAATAAATTACTTGGAACATTGGAAAAAAATTAAAATAAAAATTTATTAACCTTGTAAGTTTTTTTTAGATTTCCCTTTGGCGAATTTCGCGATTCGCTTTTCGAGGGAAACAGCACTCGGGAGGGGACGGAAGAGGGTGTACGGTGAAGCGGTGAGGCGCAGGTTGAGGAAGCAGGTGGTGCGGAACCGCTTTGCGTACCTCTGGGGGCGACGCAATTACCAAAGATTCATCTGCTAAGGTAGAATAGAATATGGAGAATTTTGAGAATCACCCTGCTTACCCAAATCAAAATTTCCTCTCATTCTCAGAAAATGTATTCCCTTAATTTAACCAAAAAATCCTATTCACATGGAAGAAAAGGTCCTGTAGCCGTTACCCAATGCATTCAAGGGAAGATATATGAATTTCAGAATAGGAATAAATTAAATAAATGACTCTTTCTCAAAACTTATAAAACTACACGGAAAAACATGCAAAGATTTTCAGCTAGTTACCCATATCTACCTTGCTGAAAATCTATACCTTATGTATCTAGCTACGTATTAAAGGCACGCATTATTATTCACAGAATCCTGATAAAATTGTTAGCGACATCAGTAAAGATTTAAGATAAAGATATAAAAATCGGTCCTTACTTATTAATCTCCACAAAAAAAACTTGCAGGACAGCTTCACCTAAAAACAAGACTCGGTCCACAGAACGCGAGTGTCAACGGGACTTGCTCCGAGCATGGAGAACACATTAGGCTTCCTCGCCGCAAATGAAAATATTTATGCGTCGCACGCGCCTCACTGTGTTTAGCGATGGCGAAAGACGCTGCTTTCTTATCAAGAGATGAAGACCACAGCGCCAAAGCTCACACGTGTAACATGAATGGTTAACAATGCGTAGAGCAAACTGAAAATGCTCACCCACACTCCGACCACAAAAGTCACACACCGAACAGAGCGAAATATTTACAGCCACAAATAACAGAAGTCTAACAGATGACGTATTTTCAAATACTCAGGATATATCTATATTTAATTTCTCAATACATACAAAGAAATTTGAGGTTAAAACAATTTAACTCGGGAATTTCAAAATTATATTTTCTTATAAAATACACGTCACCATCTACTTTAATGAGTTTCCAATATCAACGTACGTGATTCTAATGCGAAAAGAGATCAACAACTTCGCCAACACCTGTGCTAGCTAGGTTTATTTGTCATTGGCGATGCGGCACAAAGCAAAAGAATTATAAACAAATGAATACTAGATGCACGCCTCCGACATACTACACAGCAAGGACAAGAAAAATGATAATGGATAAGTAATAACAGCTGCATTTACTTAAAAAATACTCAGTATAACTTCCAAAGCCTCGTTTTGTAAAATTCCAATCTATAAAGATTTAACATTCAACGGTTTGTGCTCAACGGAAACGAAAAAAAAGTCGCTATTGATTTCTTGTTCTCAGCGTACATTATTATTACGCGTATTACTACATATTCCCAACTTGGAGAGGATTACTAAATTTGAAGACTATTCTGTGGAAATACGAATTATCTTTCATAGCTGTAAAAAGAGCGGGTCATTGAAAAAAAACTACGAGATGTATTTGCTGTCAAAGCAAAGCTCCAATACCAAAGCACTCAAATATTAAACTCATCAAACAGAAACCAAAAGAACTCACATCAAACTTTCGGTGCAAAGCCAAATGAAAAATGTTTGGGTTCTTCGTCCAATGTATAATAATAAGTGTGAATCCAACTATTTTGTGTGTATGTGCATATACTGTGAGAAGATATCTATAATTTTTATTTTGCCAAACTTTACACGAGTGTACTCTAGTATGACGTCTAACTGTTATGTATATTTCTTTACGCATGTATAATAAATGAATGCAATTCAAATATTTTGCACATCGTCAACTTCCCGAACCAAAACCTAAAACGCTATACATATTGTAAACCCGTTCAATATGACACTAGTCCTCGAATAAGAAAATTATAAACTAAAATTTTATTTCAAATCGGTTAAGATTTCCGCAGGAAAATAGAAAAAAAATATATTGTTCATCCTGACGACCTCGATCGTTGCAAGGGCGCTAATCTCGTGGCGATAGGGGTAGGGGTAGAGCTGGGCGGAGGGGTAAACAACGAGCACTGAAACACAGCGATGGGGAGAGGTGGAGGGGGTCGGGAGGGGAGGGAGAGAGAGGGATGAATGAACTTTGTAGAGGAGTGGCGGGAGGGGAAGAGAGGAAGAAAGAGATTCACGGGAGGAGAAATGGACGGGTTGGAAACTTTTAATACGCCAGCGAGGAGTGGCGAGGGAGGAAATAAAAACATGAAGGGTTAAAAAGACAGGGTGGCACGCCCATTTCTCCATCTGCCACAACTAAACTAAATACGAATCGGACGGATTTTAGGCACCCACCGACGCATAAACGTTTAAACAAAACCTTTCCGTGAATTCCCTTCCAACCACGAAAAATCGAAACAAGTTACCACGAGGGCTAAAGATCACAGACGCTGCCAACTTTATCGATTATATTAAAACTGGAGAACAACGAATGCTGATGGATGATATACACAAACGGTAAGGAAGGGGAAAATAAAATCATAAAACACTAATAATGCAATTGAAACGAAGAGCATTAGATAAAATAAATGAAATTGGGTAGAAATAAGTAGGAGAGGGTTTAAATTTAGACAAAAAAGAGAAATAACAGCATGTAAAAATAATATAAGGGATAAACATCTGGCAAGCAAAGATAACCGTCTGTGGTTTAGATAATTGGGGGGTGAGTTTCTTTACCGTCGAATATGATTTAGTCGATAAAAAAGAAAACGAGAAGGTTGGAGAGTTGCATTTAAAATTGCTAACAGTATAAATGAGAGCGAAACCATTAAACTTTTGATAAGTTTCGATAAATATACATTAATACGAAGTATGGAAAGTGGCGATAGATGGTTTGACAACTGGGGAGAATGCAGGGATTTGCACATTTATTTGCAAGGAATTACTCACACGCGACGCGCGTTTTTTTAACCTATCCATATCAGGAGAGTTCAGCACGTTTGCTTTTAACACAATTAAGTATGGCACCCGTCCGTATCACTAGCCACACACATGCGAACCGACATTTATCATCGCACTCCATCAGGAAACGTCACACTCCGCGGGGGTCAAATAAGCAGATGAGTACGAAGAGAGAAGCAATAAAAACATGGAGAATCACCGGTAAACAACGGGGGATGGTCGCAAATGGCCGCTCGCGATTGGAAAACAAAACAAACACGGAGAATGCACAACGCGGGACGGACGAGATGGAGGGAAAGAGAAAGGGAGAGAAAGAGAAAAAGGCCGTTCACTCGTTTACCTTGATAGACGCGGGATAGCGGTGGAGTGGGAGGGGGTTCAGAGAGAGAGAGAGAGAGGGGGGGGGGGATGCTAAATGGCGAGGAGCCTTCCACTCCAAGTACACCTCCCCTGGGCGTGGAGAGAGGCAAAGGTGAGGTCAGTCTCAGAGAGGAAAACCACGCAGGGGCACGACTGGGCACGAGACGCAAGGCCGGACAAAAAAAGCTTGGAGAGGCGAAAGGGTTTCGTTACCTGGGAAACCAAATCACCAACGATGGACTAAGGATCCCTACATCAGACTGCCCTGAAGAAAATCATCAACGCGCTCTTCGAAACGTTTACGACGATGAAGTTTTTAAACAGAGCGGAAGCCTGAGACACATTCAGAGCTCACATACGCCGGGAAGAAGTCCCTTCATATACACAACGAACAACAGTTAATTCTTAAAATATGAAAAAATTTGACGAGCATCCTAGAAAAAAACGACGAATTAAAATGTGGTCGCGAAATAATTCGCGAGGGACAGAGGCAGACCTAAAGGCCCGAAATCGCCGAGCTGAATATATATGTTGATAATCTTCTATATTATTTCTACTGCATAGATACCTTTTTCTCAATTAATACGCAACCAAACTCTACAAATGAGGTACCAAAATGCACAGAATTTATAAGAGAACATACGATGGCATATCTTACTTCCTAAATATTGCTATTGTTTCCTAAAATTGGTTTTTAAATAATTAAAAAGAAACAAAAAAAAAACGAAAAAACAAAAACCAGTAAATATTCCTGGCGCTAACGGCGCACTAGCTAATACATTTGTTCGTTTGCAACAATATCTCGCATTCTTTAAATAACTTTTATCAAAATGCGGTTGATTCCACATTCAAGTCTCCTGTTGATACGTAAGTATGAGTCATCATATGCGTTTAACAGAGGATAGTGTAATTACTTTCAATGTTGTGTTTAAAGAGGTCCTCTGACCTCAATTTGTACATGAACATTCCAATTAAATTTGTACATAAGACCCTGCCTTTTTTTCTACATTTTAAAATTAGAAACGCGCCTATCCCTCTGTGGACCTGCACTGAAAAGAGCGGGGGAAGCCCGCTGGGAGCGGACGCAGTACGCTCGTATTACTAAGAAGTGTTCTGAGATGTGCGATCACCTCCCGTCAATTGTTCTGCATTGGGGCCACACCAACGTTTGTTAAAGAGAGAGCGAATATTCCCACCAGAGACGAATACAAGGGAAGGCTCCGAATAAATGAAGATCTAAATGCGCACCAGGGAGAGTATATACGGAAACTAGACGAGTACATAGAGGAGAACCCAGTCTATTCCGTACAAGTTTGATTTCCGTTGCTACTTTGGCACATTTCAATCGGATTTAAATAATTCCCAAAGAGCAAGGATGAGTGCTCATATTTAAGACCATAGTAAGGAATATTACTGGATGGATCACATCATCACGAACTCAAACTTCGGTTAGCAACCCTATTATTTAGAGCCAATTTTTTCGTGAAAATCAGGTAGCCTTGCCCGTCAGCGACGCGAGTGGCGACTTTGGTAAGCCCACTTCAATGCCCGGTGGGTGACGCCACATCTGAAGGCCGATTGGAGAATCCTGAAGTGCAATCGTCGCGGCTACGAGGTGTTCCCTCAGCGGAGAATTTAAAGGAATGAACCCCTCCGTAATGAACATCCCAAAGATGAAGATGAATACGCCAACACAAGAGATTATAGGTGGTATTTAAGGATTCTCTCCGGGCGTCTTCAGCGATGCGTAGGGAGAAAGGCTTCAGTGGCACGCTTGGAATCCATCCAGGGAGGACAGAAACTCGACTGGAGGGAGACTGAGAAACAGCAGAAACTTCGCCGCATTCACGATCACATTCTCGGGGACGTCCGCGTTTATTTTTAGCGCAATCACCCACTCGGGCCCACGGGAGGAAATCCCGACAAAATTGAAAATAATCCAGCCTCGACACCACTTGAGCTGACATTCGCTGCCTTTCAATCAAATGCACAGTTCGAGGCAGTCATAACATGGCACGAGCCTAGCAGCAGAGACGAACGGCTAACAAATTGAAAACATTACAAAAGCCAAAAGAGGGCATGACATGTCAATGAATAAACAATTGCAAAATAAATTATCATAAGAAGGTAAATATTTGACCAGATACTGACGTAGCTTGGCAAACAGCATAGCTCATCAATCACACGATCATTTTTCCGCGTCTCAAAGGACAACTTTTCAGAATCCAAAAATTGATTACTCCATCATCAGCACACGGTCATTCCGCCGCCCTTTTTTCATCGCTTCTACCGTCGCTTTCAATATTTACAACTTTCATTCCATTGAAAGCCAAATGTGTCGTTACAATCGCTGTTAGCGACCGAGCGTTCCGAGCGGATAATAGAGGGCGCTAGCATGTGACTCTCATCCCTGGAGCCGTCGCGGAAAGTGATCGCGCGAAACCGTCATTTGTTCCGCCGTCATTGGATTTACCACTAGAGCTACCGCTTTAGACGGACGGAAAAAATGATCCTGTGCTTCAGACTTCGGTAAATAAAAAATGGAACAGTGAATATAATTCATATCGAAAGAGATACATAAAAGAGTAATGATAATGTAGCGCCCACATGAAAACAGAGAACGCGCAATGATGAGAGACCCGGGAATGAATTCATTGATATCATGAGCACCTAAGGGTTAACGAGACTTCTATTCATACTCCATGGTTCCCACTCTAAATAAATAATAAAATTCACGGTGTTTTCCCGGTTTTCACTGTCTGAATGTCGTCAAATTCACGGTCTGCAGATACGCCATTTTATGGTGGAAATATTGATCACGTAACAATCATCGGCCGCACATTGACTACAAATTTAATAAACGCGACAGACGCCGCGAGAGCAAACGCAGCAATGAACGTGCTACCTCTCCTGACGTCACCTATCGTTATGAAAATGCAGGGCCTGGTTGTGAGCGGGAAAATGTAAGTAGTAGGGTGGCAGGGAAGTGAAGAAGTGTCTGATTTTTCGCCAGGGTTAATGATCACTTTACCGGTTACCAGTCTTCCAATCACAGGTCAACGTGTCGTCATGGCACATGGACCAATAACTGCTCTCCGAATACACGTGTGTACATAAATGCGTGGACAGCGCCTGCACGTACCTCGGCCTTGAAACGTGATCCAAACATCGATTTTTCTTTTCATCTGTCAATCGTAGTTCTACAACAATTTTTAAGAGATTTTTAAGGTTTTATGATGATATTCACGGCTATTTCCAGGTTTTTTCACGGTAGTCTAAATTCACGGCTTATTCACGGTTTTAAGGTTTTCACGGTTGAGTGGCAACCCTGTACTCTATTTGTAGCCAAACAGACAAAAGGCTAGAACAACATGAAAGGGAGCGGCTTGCAAAGCATAGCTTCAGCTGCAGTGGGCACAATAAACTAGCAAGTGATGCCGATACAGGTGATATCCCGGCGGGTGTCTGCCGAGCATTACAAGGAGCTTAAGCAAGGTGGGGTTGCGGACTCACGACCGATCGCGATGTCGGCAGAGCGAAAGGAAACGCGAGATAGGCACTTGGGAGGGTAGGCCGCTGTGGTGTGGATGGGAGAACATAATTGGGATGGAGAGAGAGGTGCGACAACGGGGGCACGCAACGCACGAATAGCGGCGATCGCCAGAGTAGAATTTGCGCAACGGAATACAAGAAATTGAATTTTAGAAGGGCTCTCCCCCACACGAAGGCGCTGAGATCTAAGACGCTTGCGTGGGTGGGAACTACAAGCAGAGGAAAACACCTTGACTATTACAATCCAAGTGATGGATGGGCTTGATTGGCTGTCTAAGATGGTAGCGTTTATTTTCATCTAATTCAATTCTCTGCGATATTTTAATATCATGAACTTTTCTACTCACTCTGAATTGTGAATTACCTGGATAAAAAAATCTTTCCAAAGCAGTGGTATTCATTGGGTGATAAGAGAAACATTAAGGGTGGCCCACTGGGGACTATCACGGGAGGCCTACCTCCTTCAAAGCGTGATGGGGTCAGGGATCGAGGGTGATGGGGAGAAAACATAGTATGGTTAATTAATCAGCGCGTGGGACACTGCAGTCATTTTTTCCTTTGACTTTCCTCTTCAAACAGTTTTCTACTCTACAATCCAGCATTTGCAACAAGATTTTTTTTACGGCATTTAGGTTTCACCAAAAATCCAAAAACATACCATCACTATATAACTGATTACTTCAGGATTTACTTTGTGAAACCTCTCCATATCGGAAATCACAAAATGAAACTATACAAGGCTAACCATTATTTAATTATGGTTATATTATAATTTACATCGTCAGGTGACAGTCAGTCAGTCACCAACCAAGTTACGAAACCCGGGTCTTGCCCATAATTGAATAATAGTGAGCCTTACACAGTTTTATTTCTTTATTTCCAATACAATCACTAGTTGGCCGATGAGGCTCAAATTAGCACAGTGGAAAACTACGAGGAGGCAATATGAAAAATTATGTGCGAAAAATCCACAGAAGTCACCAGCCAGTTAACCTACCGAGGCGTCATTCCTACCTGTGGATATTTGTGGACACTACCGGACAAGGTGTTATGGACTGCTGAGCATATGATGCCACAAGCGGTCCAAATCGTGGGCATAGCGCTACTGCTGGAGAACAAGGCCCGGACTTAAAGCACATAGCTCTTGACTAGTTCAAGTATACCGGGACTAGCCACGGTGATAACGTTACGGGAGTCACCCGCAATGCACAAATTGTACGAAGAATCCACGCAGGAAAAAAATATCGGGGGATCCGGGTTCGAATCCCGGTCAAGGCGAATGATTTTTTCTCTTAGATTTTTCTCACCATTTATACACTGCGGGTGACTCCCGTAAATTTATCACCGTGGCTATTCCAGGTATACTGGAACATGAAAAATGATAATACTTTAATGATATTGAGGAGCTCAACCTCAACGGAAAGAATCAATACCTTAACCCGTATACCTATTGAACCTTGTGGACGGGCTAATAAGATTAATTGGGCGATGAGAAGAGAAACATAAGGTAGCGACACCACGGGAGGAAAGGAAGGCCTCTCCACTGTGGGGCTAGAAGAGCACGGGGTCCTTCAAAGCGAGATGGGGTTGGAGAGGGAGAAGCGGAGTGGGGTTGTCCCAAGGAAGAGAAGAAATCGATGGGCTGGTGGGGCTGAAGGAGAAGGGGGCATCCAGAGGAGGTCGAGCAGGGGGAGGAGCGTGGGGTTAAGGGTGGGGAGGAAGCAGGGGTGAGCAAGTACCGCACAGCGGGTGAATTTCAGGAGAGCGTCCACTAATACAACACGCCTAAATGATTTCGCCAGACGCCTTCATAACTTTCCATGACAAGCATGCCGAAGCTCAAGGAAAACTAACATTAAATTAGAACAAACAATTCAGATAAAAATCGAATGTATCGCGATATATATATTTCATAATCATTCACTCAGTGATTCGATCCGAAGGTTTGCTAAGTGAGGGTAGAGCTCAACGCGGACTAGGCCACAGGCGTGTGAATTCAGGGAAAGGGGTCCAGTTCCTTTCCCTAGGTCTCTTCGAACTTGGAGGATTTCGATATGAGGCGCCCGAAGGCTTCAACTTTAGGATTTAAATTTGCGACCACTGGACCAGCAGCACTGGTATATCCCGCTCTCATTCGTCACGATAAAATTGGAAAAAAGCTACTAATTCGATCTCCAAAGTTCTTGGCTGCTCACCGAAGATGTACACGCAGTAAATAAAAAAAGGAGAATAATTTTTCACGTTCAAGAGTTTCTACAACTGAGGTAATGCCACGAAAGGTAGTATCACTCTCCGAAACAAACGGGATATTGACGTAATATTACTGTTAACTTAGAAAACAAGACAGGCAACCTCTCACATGAAGTAATTGCCGTAGACATAACATCAATATTTTACTAAAATAATTATGGATTCCAATGAGATTTAATGCTTTAAATTCCGTGAAATCTACCGAATCTTTGTTTGAAGGATTGACTGTGAGTGTTAACTGGCGCCACGCATTTCGCACAAAAGAACCCGAAGGGGACGAAAAGTTCGTAGAACCGTTTGGAGACATTCCACATTATAAAATCACAGCATTCTATAAAAGGCCACTCTGTATCATCTAAAAAAAAGGCAGGTCTTTGAGCTTCTAAGTAGGAACATGATAAAAATTCATGCACCGAAAATTCCTTACTTTACCTGAGTAGTAAAGTAAATGAATGGCAGAAAATACACTACATACTTTATACCTGATGGGGGAACGAACGCGCGGACAATGAATTTGGTCAAATTTCATGTCAAAGTGAAAACGAAAATCAATAATCCTTATCGCGCTTGGGGGGCGGAATTATGACAGAAAAAAGTAGCACACAAGAAACAATTTAACATACGAGTGACAGTGCAAAAATTTTCGGAAAAACTCGGAATTTGAAAAAAAAACTCACCCTTTCCTCAAACTTAAATTAATTCAAACTTCCAAATAATATCCTCATTTCATGTATAATAAGCGTTCAACTAATTGATTATTCGCCTGCGCTACGGCAACTACGATTCCAACACCGATCCCTCCAACTTCATCATCGTCCTTTCAATCAAGGATTAATTTTGAAAGAAAATTAATATTGAAATATATGATACCGAAACCGTTATTTTTCCACGAAATCCCAAATATTACCCAGCACCACGATTTCCCGTCCATTTGTAAGACTTCCTTTTTTCCCGAACAGTGGACGTCCTGATGATTGAATCCAGGGTACCAAAATGGCGGCCTATACTCTTGTTTCAGGCGAAAAATAATAACGAATGCTGCCTTTCCCAATAAAGAGAAGAGGAAAACGTACACGTTCGGTGAAGAGTGCAGAATGGTGGCGCATACGTGAATTTCGTGGAAGTGCTCGATTATTCCAAATAGCGAGTGCGTGGACGCGGTGCGGGAACACAAATGAAAAGAAAGGTTTTCTAATGCAATTGCGATCGATGTCCTTTGTAGCCCGTAATTCGACTTTCGATAGCAAATGGAAGGAGAGCGTGTGATGAAAATAACTAAAAAAAACTGCACCAGGGGAAAATATGAAGCTCTCCACTTCATTTAATTACCCGCATGTACTGACCAATTAATAATCCCCGAAACGAAAAATGATGCTGAAATGATGTGCCTTTAAACCTTTTCCATTGACAATGGCATTTCATAGAAACCAACAATCATTTTATTTTTTAACTTCAAACATATTCCAGGGACGATCAGTAGTTAAACTTTGCTTCATCATCTTGAAATTTACAAGGTATATCAGGTAAACCATGTTCAAAAAACCTGCATTATAAATTTGAAACCCTAAGTATTTTCTCATCACATTTTTTCATTTCAACACAGGCAAATTTTGACAAAACTTTACTCAACATATCTTGAAAATTTTGACGACATAATTTTTTAATGAGGTATACTCCACCAAAAAAATACCTCCAGTTGAGAGGGAGTGATGCTTCATCTGATGTCACCATAAGAATTAGATTCATGAATTCAAAAATCGAGAAACGAATTAGGAAACGTCATCTGTGACCTAAGGCCATTTAAGTTCATACTGACCACCTTCTAAGAGGTTTCCCAGAGAATAATTAAATCAAAGAATTTAGAAGTTCGATAAGTTGCATGTCAATGAATGACATATGACGGAGCTCATTATGACAGGCCGTTTACTTTGATTTGAGCATACATCATTCGCCATTGAGTGAAGTCGAAGACGACCACCGACACTGCGGAAGAATGAAAAAACTTTGGTGAAAGAATCAAGAAGATACCCACGATAGAAATCGCCGGAAAATATAAATAAATAGGAGAAAATTAAGAAATGTTACATCAAATATTTAAAACAATTTTAGAAAGCACATTGGTAGAGCTCAGAGGACACATGAACACGGTGCATTCATCCGGGCTAACAACTTCACGGCCCCTATTAATGACCGAAAACTATTGCTCAACCTACGCGTGCTCCAGAGTGCATACATGCAAGGGGAGAAGCCATGGGATGTGAATCGGCAGAAGATTTTACCGAAGCACGAAACTGGAACTATTTGCTTAGATAATTCGATTTTTAGTTCCCAATAATAAGCGCTTTGATTGATTTCAGAGAAGACATCGATTGGGAAAAGACAAATACTAACTACTATTTAAAGAAGAAATGTACTCAAGCTCAGACTCACCGCGACCAAGGGGAATACGATTAATTATTGATTAAATCGACCAAAATTCAGCATTTTTACGATGAAAATGACTGGTGCCACGATACATCAGAAAAAAATTGGGAATTTGAGACTTTTTTTTCTCAAAAGTAACGGAAGTACTAACGCATACAGAGGAAATTCGTTCGAAATGGAAGGAAGTTTTATATCAATAGACTTTAGATCAAGTGATTCCATCATTCATCTCTCGATTACATTGCATCACAATATGATGATAAATAAGTTTGATAGCACCAAACAATAGTGTATTGATGAACATAATAAATATCGCATTAACGTATCCATCGGCCTTGTTTCTACTCAGTGAGAGACTTAATATGAAGAAGGGTGTCACCCGTGACTTTGGGTTGTGATTCTCCACTCAAGTTCCCCACGGCACATTTACTTCCATGAAGACGCGATGACAGCAGCACGAAGGCGCGGTGGGAATAAGGACAAAGGTTTTCACGCCTGACGAACAAAGTTTCCGATCGAGGGCGCAGTGTGGGAGGAAGGAAGAGAATACATCACCAGAAATAGTGCTGTAAATTACAATATTCATATAAAAACGCACTTTTTGATTAAAAAAAAAATAATGAAATAAACAAGATCTCACTTCAAAATTTTACAGATATAAGACTACATGTTCAAACCCCAAAAACTGGTACCCATTCGCTTTACATTTGATATTGGAGTGATATAAATTCATCATCATGCATAGTATATTTTAGCATTGCAGCAGTATTGCAATGAATATTTACAGAGAAACAATTTCATTCAAGATGTAGATATTGACGCAAACCACGGTTTTGCTTTACACCATGTAATGTTTTGCCTGAAAAATATAAACATGGAACCTTGTGAAACGGCACAGTAGTTAATTTCTTACCGTTTAATTCTAATCTGAACGTGGGTTTAAAACTATATATTTTATTTATTGAATATTTTATTCTGTTTAGTATAGTTAAGTGTTTTTCAGATTTATTTTTTAATCTACTGTGTATTAGCTACTACTAAACTCGACTGTTTACATTCGCTCAGCGCCGAACGGACGGAAAAAGAAGTGAATTATCACCAGTAAAAACTCACGCTGGAGAGTTTTTAAACGCAGTACTAGTGGGCCCATCGTAAATTGATCTAATTATCGCCTTTTTTGACAAGGAATCGTAATATTCTCATAAAAACCACTATTTCATCAGAATCATAAAAACAACGGGTCCTAAAAAAATTAGGAGACAATGACAGCAGATGAAACCTTCGGTATCCTTCAACTTCCGAGACAGATTTCGTAAGCGAGATAAGATGTTTTTGCCACCACAGCCATCCCAGGTCGACAACAGAGATCCAAGCACAAACGTATGTTTCGAAATGCTATCTTTTAATCTCAAAAGCAATCCGATTTGGAAAAAAAATCGAGATATGATAAATCGAGACTTCCATCAGAACCTTAAACGAAAGACATCAACCGGCGATACACCTATTAAATTATCACAGTTAAGTTGCCATGCATGCATAATGGTCTTAGCACAATAACGATTTACTAATAATGGTTTAATACAACTCTTGGTTCATATGCAGTTCATAACAATGGTAGCTAGAATATCACAATGTTTTTCTTTACCAAAAACCAGATTCCTCTAGATTGCCTTACAGTAACTACGACGTAGAGTCGTGGCGAACAACCACCGATTCATAAATCACTGGTAGTGGACCGTGTTGAATCGTAGGCGTTGAGAAGTGAGCAAATAATTTTGAATCTTCCAATTGGAAATAAATATAAATTGACATTTCGCCAGAAGCAGCAAGAATGAGGCCACGAAATGGTATACCCATATATTTGACGCATTATTGTACACTATCGTTCAATTTGGCTCAATTTTACCAGATATTACGGCATAAAATGCATTTGAAGTAATTGATATTTTGAAGAACTGACCACACACATCCGACCCATGGCACACTTGCGCCCCTTCTCCTTGCGCAGTTAACTTCAGTGACGACCAACCACTGAGGAAGTACGAACCTGGAAAATACAAAAGAGAAACATAAATAAGTAATTAAGACTTTCACCATCATTACTAGGGGTGCAACGCGAATTATAGGCATGCAGAAATTGCAAAATAAACACTTTTAAACTTAACTACAGATTAAAATTATAACAAACCATAATAAATCCATTTATATTAATGGAGTTCCATATCTGAGAGTATTTCTTGAAGAAATAATGCAAGGGTAGAATAAATAATTAACAGGAAGAGATAAAATATCCTGAATACATCGGCTTGAAGAAAAACAAAACGGCAAAAAGGAAAAAAAGCATGCTGAAGTTCGGAAAATTAATCAATAATATGGGCACCTCATTAAATCAATAAATCAGTAGTCATTCAAAATCATTGCTAAGAGAAAAAAGTCCACCGCGACCCAGGAACGATCAAGTATTTTTCACCATCAAGGTCACTGCGTAGAGGACAACAATATCCAGGACTCTCGATTTCCTAAGATATTCAAGCACTGTTTTTTTGGCGACAAATGCACCGAAGTTGAGTATTCTGGGGCAGTAAGGAGAAAGCCACGGGCAGTACGTGAAAAAAAAGGGTGGAGAACAATTGTAGTAGTAGTAATGATCGTTAGGGTGCGTCGACGGCTAGGTCATTCTGTACCACTACTCAGTCACTAGATTCAAGTCGTACATTAAAAGGATCGTCACTGCATAATTTATTCATATAGATTAGAAACAATCAGACATTATTTATGACAATTTAAATTTGATAAAACAGACCCGTTTACCTGAGAAACAAAATTATACCATTCAGATTAGTCGGGTTGTCTCCGAGGAGGGCTTCATGGTCCCCCCCTATATTGAGCCGAATCCGACGTCACGGTATTTGTCGCACTCTGTCAGGATATGTCTGATGCTTAAAAGATATCCGCACTCATCACACTCAGGCGCTTCCTTCTCTTCCGTAAAGAGAAAGGAATGAGTAAAGCGACAGTGCCCAATACTCAGCCGAGTAATTACCACTTCCTCCCTTCGATTGTTCCTGGCCGAAGAGGGCCAGAGAAAAATTGTATCACGAAATTTTTAACCTTGGATAGCTGATACCAGTATGGACCAAAATTACTAACGATGTTTAGGTCGAAAGCCCACTATTTTCAGACAACATAACCTTTCGAAACAAATTCCGAAAGGGTGATGATTATTAAACACTCAAACTGACGAACTACGCTCGATATTTTCAATAAATATGTATAAATCAAGAGGTCGAGAGAAAGGAGATACAGTATACCAGGTTTTCCAAGTTAAAGGATTCCCTGGTTAGTGATGAAAAAATCGATTTAGATTAAAATCGAGTCTTGATAGTCATACGGTCGAGGACATTGAAATCGAGCCATTGCCATCGAGTTCCGATCCAACCTCAATTTTTCAACAATTCGTTTGATCTCAGCAGCGGCACTGCCAGCCAATGATAGACACCGTCATCCGTTTCGAGCGACATACTTTCCTTTTGAGGTCAGTAAAATTGAAAACGCACGCCCTCCATCTTCAAGCCTCGGGTTGATCTTTCTCAAAAATTTTAGTGAGGCATAATGGCCCCAAGCTGTGATCCCCAAAACTTTAATGCCCGTTAATTTTGAAAAACTTTTACTGATAAAAATTCAAGCTGTACCTACTCTAAACAGATTTATTTGAGATTTTTTTCAACAATTCAATTGTGCATTTAGTGTTTTTCGAATGATTACTAAACAATTTTAAAAAATTGATGTATTTTCTTTAAAAAAAAGGAACCGTAGATTTTTTTCGATTAATCAATCTTTTAGTTCACATCTAAATTTTTATTGAAAAGTCCAGCTTTTTATTACGATTATAAATCGATTTCAAGTCACATTTTTCAATCACCCCTGTTATAAATACAGAGTAAATAAAATAACTCGATAGTATTTTGAAGGAAAAAAGAGAGGGGGGTGGCCGGTTGGGGAGAAGAGGGGGGCGAGTAGGCGGCACGAGCGGCGACGAAGGTAAACCTACCCACTCCACCCACCCTCTCGAACTTCACTGGAGGTTGCGTCGCAGGGCGCATGCGCGGGGGAGTTGAAGAGGGGATCGTGGATGGAGAATTGTCGGGGGCGGGCCGCGAGCAGAGGAGGAGGGGGATACAACCTCCGGATATCCGGATATAGCCAGGGCCCCAAACTCAGGAGAGCCCCTGTGGGACGGGTGCACTTGGAAGAGAGAGGGAGAGAGATGGGATGGGTGGGTGCGCGCCGGGAGGGTTACAAGGGGTGCGGAACGGAGAGATTTTTAGACAACGGGGAGGGAGGATTTTTCGGGGGTAGAACGAGCGGGGTTGGTTGCATTGGGAGGAGCAGCAGCAGGGTCTGAAGCGTTTCTGAATAGAAAGAGACGACGACGAGGGAAAGACAAGTAGCAATAGCTACGCGCAGTGGCGTAACTATGGGGGGGGGGGACTAAGGGGGCTATACCCCCTACTTGGGTATCCAATTTACACTAGATAGAATGGCAATTTTTTCCTACCCCCACTACTGCTGGAATTTTTCAGCCCACTTTTCAGGCCCCCCCCCCCCTTGTCCCTATCCTGGATCCGCCACTGGCTACACGCCGATATCCATGGAGATTTCTCCAAGAAGAAGGTGAGCATTTTAAACATATTGTCGGCCACATCGCGGCGCATGATGGCATGATACAGACAGTCGTCGAAGGCCAGGTGGACGGGAAAAAACGGGCAAGGGAAGGCCCAAAATAAGATTTTTAGGACCGATTATTATCATTATAACAGGGAAGAAATATGTCACCATGAAAAAAGTAGCAGATAGGAGAACGAATTGAGGAGCCGGTCAAACCAATCTTAGGATTGTTGTGTAATGATGATGAAACGTATACGGAAGGAACTCAACAGGCATAAATACAATATAAGTTCCATCAAACACTACTTAATTATAATACATTTATCGATAAAAGGAGCCCCCAATCACAGGAAACTAAATTAAATCACTAACACTAATGCTGTGAGTACTCTATTACAGCCCAGGCTGGAGTCGAACCTGTGATCGTCGGATTAGAAATCAGTGGGTTTAAGTGCTTATAGATTCATTATTTAAAGGTTCCAAGGATGAGGCAGGTTCAAATGGAAGAAGACACGACAAAACTTCTCCACAGCCACACCTTCCTCCATTTCCGGATTTGATTTTCTTTTCAAAAATCTAACAGTGGCAGTGACCCAATTTCTTTCCTCAAAGCCCTTATATTTGTACGTGCGTATCACAACAAGCTCCGAATTAATTCCTCGACATTGGCCCAACACTGCGAACATTTAGCTTAATTTAAAGTCAATTCCGAGAATAGAAAAATTCAACTCCAGAAATTTTCACGCTTTAACACAACTTCACTGAGCGATAAGAACTCCATGAAATCAACGCTCTATCTCAAATACCACGGAAAGAGAGGCTGAGGATAATCAAAACTATTGAAACTGTCGAGTTTCAATTTCTTATCCCTCGAAGCTTTTCACAATTTTTACCGCTAGAGGAAGTTCAGTAAGGACAGTCATTTCGCTTGGTAGGAAATCTTCAGGAAGTGAGGGCTACAGCGCGGAGGATATAGCGATAAGCAAGCGTTCTGATAAGGGGAGTGGAAATTATTGGAGAATCACCATGCCTGGTGAAGGCCAACACTGATAACATGAGGGGGACAACGTGAAAATAGTAGAAAAAACATCATTACGAACAAGAAAAATCACTAAAAGTACACATGAATGCGACTATTTTTCTCGGCATAGCGCGATATAAGTATTGGTGAGTAACACAAACGTTCGATTAAAGAATTTTATTTAGGTGACAAAAAATCAGATAGAATTTCCACCAAACTGAGGCGACAACCATGATAACATCTAATTAGAATCTTCAAAAACATTAAAGAACGATTTTATGCTAGTGCGAAGGGATTCTGTGGGATATTTTGTCTCCAAAGAATTTCGCCGCACGCAAGAAAACACCAGAGGTGATGAATACAACATCATTCACATTCCCAGGAACGAACCAAGGAAGAAAGAAATAAAGCTCCAGTGGGAACGATCTCAAAAAAGGCTTTTTTTCTTCTCCTGAACGAAGAAATCACGGGTTCAATGATCCACAGTCGAGAGGAAAATATTTTGAAAAAGTAGGATATCTTAAGAAACAATTCAGAAGCAAAAAGAGTCAAAATCAGACCAAATAACCTAGAATGGACGGCTTCTTATTTTCTTCTATTGCACACCCAGGAAATTTATTGAAGGGTAACATAACAATTTAGAAAACAGATCAATACATTAACCCTTTATATTCCATTTCAATGTCATTCTTTGGTACATGGACTTGGGACTAATTTGCGGGTGACCTAAATGCATCCAGTATTTTCCCTCTATCATGGACACTAGATACACAACTCTGAAAAACGAAATTATGCTAACGAATTGGAAAAATTAACAACGGATGTGTGCATGAAGTTAGAAAAAAACTTCATGGGTCAAAAGTTAACCATGCCTGTCTTTCTAGGTAGTGTGTAACCGCCGTCACTCTAGTGTTAATACGGCTTGCGTTGAAGGGCGAATATGTAGAACAAATCCTCCAGCACAAACTCCGCCATGCCCACTCGCACGAATATTACAGAAGAAGATCCACAAGTCGGCCTCTAAATGTGTTGTCACCCACCGCTCATGTAATGGGTTTACAAAAGTCGCCACTAGCGTCGCTGACGGACAAGGAGATCCGAGTTTCACGGGGAAATAAGGTATAATTAGAGGTATTAACGTAAATTGATACGCATGATGGTACTATCAAATTCATTACTTTTCAATGATATTCCTCGCAATAGCAAAAATTATACAGCAAAATATTGGAAAAAATGTGCATCGTATTGCACTCTTCACCGTGGCGCGGACGTTTTTGAAAACCGATAAAAATGAGACCGAAGTTGCAACAGAAATCAGCCTTCCATGGGATGGAATGATGCCTCCTCTACGAAGTCCCCTTGCCCACTCGCATCGACGGGTGGCTCTGCAGGACAAAATATCGAAAGAGAAAAATATCGAATGTATGGAGAGGTGGGACCACGCTGTAGTTGCGCGCAGCTGAATTTCTTCCTTCGATGCTGGCAAGCGCAGCTGCCAAAGAGCAAAGGCGAGATGAAGGGAGGGTGTGGGACTGTGTGGATGCGGCCTTGACACAAATGGTGGCGACCGAGTCACGAAGGAATCGCGAAATGGGGGTGTGCGCGGGAAAACAACGTCGTCGAGGGAATGGCAAACAGAGGAGCACAGAAGAATCGCAGGTGGAATAACGAGATCAGCGAGCGACCAACAGTCGAAGAAGATTCCTGGATTACTTTAGCTCCAAGGCATTTGAGCGATTCTACGCTTTCCGACACACACTCTCCTATGGTTTCGGAACACAGGGAATACAATTTTTCGAAAATTCATTAGCACACATTTTATAAAGTTTCAATATAATAAAATCAAACGCCTAAGACGACAAAAATCAAATCCAAAAAATTCCCTTTTCACAGACTTCGTCGTTCCATTTCCCGCGAATTCTATTCTTAAAACCAAATTTGCTGTAAGTCTAACCTTTTATCCCTCAGATATGTTTCCTCTCCGTAAAGCCTCCTCCGTCCAAAGTAACGTCCTTAGCAACTTTTAACTCCAAAGGTATTCATTGATTCTACTCTTTCCAAAACACACCGTGCGATGGTTTAGGTACACAAGGAATAGATTTTTCCAGTTATTCATCAATGCACATTTAGATAAAATTTAAATAAAATAAAATATAAACACCTTCGACGCCAAAAATTAAATCCTAAAAGCTACATGCGAGACTATGAAACAGAAAATTAAGACTACTCTTCTCCACACCTCCCTCGATTCTTTCCAATCAAAGGCGAAATCGAATTAAGGCGAAGGCTGGCCCCATCACTTGATACACTAAACAGATTAGAGTACAAATGGACTGTACTCCTTGAGAAATGTTAACGTATCAATGCTAAATTAAATAACCGAAAAATCGCAGAAATGGAGGCACCCACCAGTGGAAAACATTTTAAGGGACAGAAAATAAAAGTGATAGATCAAATTCACTTCATACGTTAAGCACATTGTGAATGCATACAACTCTAGTACCTACACAACTTTGTCAGAGATGATAAGTATCCACGTAAATCACGGCTCAGTGGTAGAGATAAATAGCAGGCATATTAATTACGCACTCATTATCCTAAAAAAGTTTCTTCCACGAGTAATATTCCATTTATCACTATATTTTTGATTGACTTAAAAATACAGCGGAGTACACCAAACTCAACCTCATAACATTTCCAAACAGATATCCATACCAAAACGACAATAATTTTGCAAACAAAGAATACAAAATAAAAATGAAGCGAGAGAGATTAATCAAAGTTGAAGCATTCAACCCAACGTAAGAAAAGTAAAGGCTATTGTACAATGTAAAAAAGACAAATGCAGATCGACAATGAGCAAAATAATTCTTGTGGTAACACTATGTGAATTACTTGGAAGGCATACCTACATTGGGAATGTAATTTGGGACGCACAATTTATTTACTGCACCAAATATAAAATTCATAAGCATCGCTAAAGGCCGCTATACACGGCGAATGATTTCATTCGCATGATCATTCAGCATGATTATACGCATGATCATTCACCGTGTATGACGGAACCATTCGCGAATGAACCTTCATGCGCATGATCATTCAGTGAAAATTAGATATGTTCTATTTTGCTCGCATGATCCTGTGAATGATCACGTGATCATTCAGCATTATCATTCACCGTGTATAGAGGCCTTAGCAGTTGCTATAAATTCTTACATTGAAAAGAAAACGGCAGATGAGATGGGAGGGAGTAGAACAGATGAAGGGGGTGGGCGAGGGAGATGGCGCACAACTAAACGAGTTCGATGATCAAGAAACATGGCAGGCAACACAGCAGCCTCCAGCTAACCCGCCGTGCTCATCCTCCCCATTCGCATGCTTCCAAAACATTTTGAATTCTTCGCGAAACTCACATCGTTCCATGCCACTGATGAGAGCAAATTTTGTATCAACATTTTTCTGGAAGGTGAACAAATAACGCATGAATTTCAATATCCTAGATGATAGCCCGAGCCCTCGTAGCTAAATAGCGACGAAAGATAATGTTGAGCTCTCTATTTCCAAACCCAAATTCTTTTCTAAAAATTCTACCTGAGAAATACAAAGCAAAAGGGATCATCTAGTTTAAATTAGAATTCTCAGCAAGAAAATAGTGGAAATAGTATTCTTTATTGTATTCGAGCTAATAACAGAGTAAAAATCAATTTTCATTGGCGATTCCATTAAACTTACGGCGAAATTATAAAAGAAAAAATTAACTAAGCAACCAAATTGCCCATGAAAGACCATTACTTGTATCGTAGAGGATTCTGCATTGCTATTCCATTGTTATCCAGAAAAATGAATTTTTCAACCTACGTCCCCGAACCTATTTCCAAGATTTTTGTTCATTTCCCAATCTATCTATTTCACGGTTTCTCAGAATATCCTCGCTTCGTCAGCATATATTTTCCCTTCAAACATGATTAAAATATTAATCCTAAAAATTAAACGGTGTTCATACAGTGGTGCCCACCGAATTGTTGCACTAGATACGTAATACTATCTAAATTATCACATCGACCTTTATTGTACCTTGCTGACCTTCGCCGCACGCGCTCTAAGTCATCGGTGAAGTCATCTTATAATGATCCATACACTGGCAACTACTTCAAATGAGGCATCAGGAGGGAAAAGTAGCCCGTTTCACAGAATTCGCCGTCCCGCGAATTCTTTTCTTGAAACTAAATTTGCTGTAAGTCAAACCCTTTATCTCTCAGATATGTTTCCTCCACGTAAAATAATTAGCACGTGTTGGCTCCCAAGGCATTCATTGATTCTACGTTTTCCAAAACACACTGTACGATGGTTTAGGTACACGAGTAATAGATTTTTCCGGTTATTCATCAATGCACATTTAGTTAAAATTTAAATTAAATAAAATATAAATACCTTCGACGCCAAAAATCAAATTAAGAAAATCGTGCGAGACTATTATACATAAAACCTAGACCATTCTTCTCCACACCTCCCTCGATTCTTCCCAAGCCTTTCCAACTTTCCTCCACAATACCCATCGCTATTCCTACTTCCATCCTTCCTCCGAGCACAGCAAAGGTTTCGAGAAATAAATAGTGCCGTCGCATTCTTCTACTCGTAGGGGGTGGAAATACATGAATCCAAGTCGACGACCGGGGACCCTGGGTTGGGGCCACGGCTCTACGATTCAGAACAGCGCCCCCTCCCACTTCCTCTCTGCCTCCCCCACTCTCTCCTCCCCGCCCACCGCCAGGCGAAGGGGGTTCATTGAACCTGTTCCAGACTGATGGCTCGGCAGTGGGAAGCAGCCACTCCTGTTTGAGCCATGCCCACGTTGATTTATTTTAAAACGTAAAGAGAAGCGCCTCCCCCGCATGCAATTGACAATGTGGGACGGGAATTTCGGGCATCCACAACTGGAGCCACGGCGCCAGGGTAATGACGGTAATAATTAAAAGGTTTTTAGCACCGAGTGCATGAGATATTGGTGCGAGCAGTGGTCACCTACGGTTCAGCGAGGTGGACCATGTGGAGAGGTCGGATGAACGTGGACTAATAAAACAGTGGCGCGAATAGATATTCATTTCGGGAGGGCCTATAAGTCTCGCAGCAAGCCACAGGCATGCTTCATTAAACATAGTTTCACACTAAGATCATTATTTTTGGGTGGATGAGGCAGATACTTTGTGGAGATCCATTATGAGATATGAAGTGAAACACTTTGCACTTTCCACACAAAAATTTATTAAACTAGAGTCGACATGTTTCGCTGCACTGCAGCATTATCAAGACTAAACCAAGAAATTAACCATACAATGTGTATATATATTGGCATGGTCAATTTCTTGGTTTAGTCTTGATAATGCTGCAGTGCAGCGAAACATGTCGACTCTAGTTTAATAAATTTTTATGTGGAAAGTGCAAAGTGTTTCACTTCATATATCATTATTTTTTATAAAATTTCCCCATTTCGGAGGAGGGGGGCTTTACCATTTCACTGTCTCCGATTGGAAACTACCAAAGCCTGAATCACACGATCACTTTTTCCATAAGCGATAGATCCAGCGATTACTCCAATGGAGGCGAAAAAATGACAGTTTCACGCAATCATTATCCGCGATGATTTCTGGAATGGAAATCCCATAGCTTTTTCCATCAGAACGCACGACCGCTAACAGCGATGGGAACGCCATATTTGGATTCTAAATTAATGACAGTTATAAACAGGGAAAGGGCCGGAATATGCGATGGACAGTGAGAATGACCGCATGATTTAGATTTAATGATGAATTTACGACGAGAACGGAAGAAGAAAGATAGCCCAAAGGAATCACGAGGGAAAATTTCAACCATTCCAGAAGAAAAGGCAGACCGAGACTCTGGTGGATAAGTGACATTACAGAAAACATGCATTTAAAGGACATTGAGGGATGGAAGAGAGTGATCGAAAGACTAGGAAGACATGAATGGCAAATTACGAGGGAGGCAGCGACACAGCATGAGAAGTAGAGACACGAAGAGAAACGGAGAGAAATAATACGAAGGTGCGGTTGAAGATTTCGCTCACGGATAAGGAGGCTGGGGGTGAGGAGGTTGGAGTCTAACATAAGGAGCAGGGAAGATACGGGGGATTAAGTTGGTCCACCATTGCCATTTTTTCTTAGTGTTCGACTATTTCTCCGAGATGGCGACCTAGATCTAAAGCAAACATTCCAAGGTCAAACATGACAAGTGAATCAAGGTCTCCCTTCAACTCCGCGAACTTCAGGCAGATAATAATAAAAGGGGAAACACAATAAGAATACAGAGAAAGCTACGCAAAAAGCTTTATGATGGGAATCTCTAGGACGGAAAATAAAAATAAATATACGCTGTGCCCTGTTCCTCCCTCTTGAGGCGGAGAAAGCAACTGGTAAATTTGAAAACAGATTCACCCCAAACAACAAAGCAAGGAATGATCTCAAATACAAATGACAAAGATAATATTGATTTGTACCGATGTAAAATACTTCTCAAATCGACGATGGTAGCTAGGGATAGCGTCCCTAAAAGCTCTTCGAGCCCTTTCCTATGCAATGAAATGTTGTTAAGAAAAGGAAATTTTCTATTTAGAATAATTGATTCATTACTAATTTATACCTACGTATAGATTTCGGAGAAATCATCATCGCCGATTGATGCCTGGAGCGCGTAGAACAGCTTCAAAAATAAAAAAATAAATGCAAAAAAATTTAAAGTTGACAAAAAATTCAAAGGATACAATGAATTTTACGATAACGTCGTTCACCTAAGACGTCATGATCCGGAATTAAAAAATATAAATATTAATGGGAGGAACTGGAAGGAATATTCGACTTCGAGGCAAGAAAATGTAAAATTTACGATCAAAGAAAGAACTCCATAAGGAGTTCAGATGAATTCATATCACATTACTTCGCAATCTAGGTCAAGGTTGATAGGTGGAGACCAAAAGTAATTGCAGATATGTCAACAGAAAAAATAAATGAGAACGAAAGGCGAAAGCTTAATGAATTCCTTCGCAATAGCTACACACAAAGAGATAGAATGATATGATAATAGCAAGACTACTTTAGATGGAACCTGCATTTCAATCCATCGACGTTAGACCACGGCTAAACTACCTGAATTAATACATGAATACCTCACGCTTTCAGAGGCAAAGAAGGTTGCAAAAACTCACTAACACAGACGTCACTCTTTTGTAAAGCATGGCATAAAATTCAATACCAAGCACCGACAGTACTCAACCTTTTCTGTTAAATATTCAGTGTTTCTTAGCGGAAATTCATCATCGTTACCCAGCAGGAATCAAATAAAGGAAATGAGAATAGCCTCCTTTCACGAGGTAAGAAGAAAGGCCGATTCCTGGAGTGGAACATCTTTCATTAGAGACCCAATATTATAAAGAGGTGGTTTCAGAGCCTACATTGGCAGCTTCACGTTGACTGTATGCCTTTGAAATGACGTCAATATTTGCCAATGGCCAAAAACCTAGCGTGCAAGACAGGTGATGCATGAAAAGATAAGTTCAGGAGGTAAACAGAATGATGGGTAAGAGAACATCAATTATTGGCTATCTCAATCACAATACGATATCCGCAAACCGCAAGAGCCACTATAACCTTTTAATGCTGCTCACTAATTACTACATTCGAAAATTAATAACTTTTATCCGGGAAAAAAAGAAAAGTTTTACTTTACAACCATGCAACGTAAATCAAGATAACATAAGGCAAGGCATTGGAAAGGATAAACGATTTCCACGGAGTGCAGTCTCGTCATCTCGTGCAATTGAAACGTGCTCCACTTACTCAGTAAACAAAGATCACGCAAGGAAGACATATATCACGCCAAAACATACACGAGTACTCGCCATTAAAGGGAGATATCATTTGCTTCAGGATGATGATAGCAGAACACACAAACTATCCTAATTTTTCACAGCATTTTATACCAAGGAATAAGTTAACCATAAAAAATATTTGGCTTATTCACGATTCGAGCAAGGATCGCCCGATCGTCGGTAAGTTGATTTCCAAAACACCTATTTCGAAAAAAAACCCATCCGGAAGTTTGCTCCGAGGAAATGAACGGGTAACAGACTAACACGCCTGACCGGCAATCGGAAATATCCCGTATTTATGTATTTAATTTGTTATTAGTCCCGTACATAAATTATTTTTTCATTACGATCCTTATCCTTAGAGTATGTAACCTTGCATCCGTGCGATTGGCTGCATACAAATTCACTTGCTTGATGCAGTGATTCCAGTTTAAATTAAACCTACACATACCTGGGTTAATTTTGATTTAAAGTCCGTCATTCTCATGATCCTGGTCCACCATGAGAATCACGAACAAATGTAGTCGTTCCTGTAATTAAACCTAGGTCGGTGAAAGTTTGATTGAAGTGTGGAAAATCACAGAAGTTCACCTCAATCACCATGATTAAAAAAATCCACCAAATAAACCGCCAGTCAACTATTTTCATTTGCTTCGGCATTTAACACGAATACGGAAGATAGCCAAAAACGATTATCTAGTGCATAATTCCCTTAAAGTCTCCTTCAGGATTCGGGAGAGGAAACTTGGGTGGCGGTAACCACGCGAACGGCCGCCTGCCGCGAGTTGAAGAGAAGCGAGGAGGGAAGACGTCGATAACGCACCCACCCTCCGTCACCCTGCCCCGGCAAACACTCGTGGACCAACCCCCACCCTTCCCCCAAACTACCACGGCGAGAGAAGAATCGGACGAGCTGGAACGAAGAGAAGCGGGACAAGAGGATCACCCTGGACAACGGAGGGCACGCACGTCAACCACCATTCTGACGCATCGGTGACGCCCCAGAGGAAATACTTGCATGCGTACGCGTCTGCCTCTGCGCATGGGACCGAGGTTGAAATGGCAAAAAAATCTCTTACATCACTTTCCAAATATATATTAGGCTGACTAGGGCGAAAGATTAATTAGGAATTTAGAATGGGACAGTTTAACGGCCTGAAGGAAAGATATCTTTCAGAGCGACACGTAGAACATTATTAGCACATCGCTATATTTCCAGGTCCGATAGAAACGATAAATTAAGGGATGTATTTTGACGAATGGATTGGTGTGGGAATGCGTATTTCTCGCGAACATTAATGGACTTTAATAAATGCTACGCCGGGCTTAGTATGAGAATTTCCTTTTCGTTTGCTCACGGCATGCATCCTTACATTACCCCCCACGCCAATTGAGGAGTCCTACGAAGTAGTATACAGATATAGATGTGCAGATTAAGTGTTTACATCCCTGTGATGGCAGCTGTAGGTAAGCTGGAGTCTCGAGTCGTATGAAGATGGTTGGGCAGGGGGGACGCTTTCGTTCGACGGATGACAAGGCAGGAGAGAGCGAGTGGATTCCGGAAGGGGGAAATGGCCTCTCAGGGCCCTAACCTGACGCAACGTCATGCGCCCTAAGGGCTGTCCGCCCTTCTAAAATCTTCAGCTCCCCCCTTTTACCCGAAAGTGATGCGAAGGCTAGCAGGGGGATGGGGGAGGCGAACCATGACGACAGGGGCGACAACACAACACGTTGCCCGCGGAGACGTGACCCGCGATTGTGGGCGCTTTTGACGCCTTGCCCTGAGGAAACAGAAGGCGGACGAATCTCAAAACGGATACAAGGGACGGGAATACGGGATTCGCACTGAAATTTAGGCGATGCATTAGGGTGGGTAAGCACAGAGAACATTGTCCCCACTCCCAAGGAGCCAATCAAACATAACACAGAAATTCCCGAGCCTTGTCGCACAGTTACCGAAATTTTCCAGACTTTTAGGGAATGCATATTTTACGGGTTATTCGCCCTTACGGGAGATAAAAATGTGATTCAAGTGCGGAATAAATGCGGAAAAGTAACATCCATCAAAAAGTAAGCAAATTTGCAACATAAAAACGGAATTTGAACAGTTAGAGAGTACTATCTGAATGGCATGTTAGGAATGGGAAATTCAAATATCAAAGGTATACTTATCTATTATCTTAAATTCACGCACTCAACTTCATATTTATACTTATCCGCTGCCTCTATAAGTTTTATTAGCAAACTATTCCAATAAAACCCAGAAAATGAGGAAAACATTTCTCAGATTCCTTCACAATCCCAAACACTAACCCATTAAAACATTAGGAAACTTGCCAGAAGCATACGGATTAAAAAATGCATAAGTAACACACCCTTATTTGCTATCTAACGCATAAATTGAATCCTTAATCTACGCTTACTCCTTCAAGAACAGCCACGCTTCAGAGAAAATATCAAACCAATCAAAACAATGACCATTACAACTCGATTCCACCAGTGTTAATTTATGGCTAAGGAGATCCTCACAAGGAAACGCTTAAAACCCTCAGGATAGAGACCACATCTAGCTAAATGAGATGGTCACCTTATCAATCTTACGCCAGGAATAACCAGCGGCTTACCCACGTCGTGAGCAGCAAATGATAAGCTTTCCCTTCCCCTTTCTACCCTGGGACAGAGAGGCAAATACGAGTGTCAACAGCCGTTCCGGGAGGGGGCCCCCTCCAATTTAAATAAAGCGTCACCAAATTCACTCGGCGGCACACGAGAGTCGACTGAGATAAGAGCGGCTACCGTCTTGCGGTCGTCACCGCGATGGATCTCTGGTCGCTGCTGGGGAGATCACGTGACAGAGGGCGCAGGGCGGGTGGCCTGCCAACCCGGGGCTGAAGCCGTGAGCCATGCCTCCCACGCACTCCGACCCCACGGATCTCCGCAACAGCCGACCACAAACGCGTAAGTCACTCACTCACTCAACGTGAGGTTCAGGCCTCCCTAAGGCTCGCAATACGGACGAGTATATCCGATTACAATGAAAGCAACTTCTTCCCACGAACGTGTCCGTGCGTAACTAATTGAATCACGACGAATTTCCATCTTAAAGTTCATAGTCCCAGAGAAGAATAAAAAGATAAATAATATATTTAATTTACTATTAACTCCTGCATGCAATTGATATAAAAATTACTTCGATTCATGTTCTCTATGATTAATTTTGAAGCTTCCGCTATCACAAAAAAGCAGACAGATGCGCACCATAATTATTGTATTTTTAACTGGCTGATTGGGGTGAGACTGACTTACCAGGACACCTCTGATCGTGCCTACAGCCCGACAAATTATGAGAAAGCTCATATCACGAGGCAATAAGGTCTCGCTCCCCAATACCTAAAAGGTGAATTTAAAACGGAAAGGCAACGATTCATTGCCATAATTCATGACATAGTATGAAGTGAATGAGTGCAGGAGGTGGTAAAATAATCCAAGAAAGTATAACAATAGTCTTCTTTGCCCTATATGCCATGAGACAGACGACTTAAAAAGAGTATTCAGCTTATTCGGTCAAGGGACGTTAATAACCCATCTCATGCTCCATCCTTCTTCCGGGTTTTGGAATGGCGGCGCACTCCCCATCGGTTCATTTCCATAAATCCTTTTCCGACCTCCCTACCAAAGGCTACACTGCACCGACCCCTGATCCTGAAAGCGCTAAAAACAAGTCTAACAACCAAGCGAGTTCACCAAATATCTAGCCAAATTCACAGACTCAGGTATCTTGAAATGATGACTACAAATACTATCGCGTTCCAAAGATGATAGGTAAACACTGAACGCAGAATTCTTACCGTAATCATAGCTATTGGTCCTTAATATAAACACGAGAGCTCATATAAGGACCTTAGAGCGGGGTAATCTAACGAACAGCAACGTAGGGCCATCACAAACACCCATTTCCCGGATAGGGGTAACCTACCGAGGCGGGACTCAACATTTTATTTGGCAGGCGAGGTCCAAAACCCCGCCACCATCGAGGCCAGTAAATTCTGAGGAGGAATGCGTTAGAAAAAAATGTGAGCAATTATTTTTTAAGCATTATATATAGCAATTTAAGGGAATAGAATTGAACGAATTAGAGCCGAGAGAGGACAAAAACACAATAGAGCAGGCGAACTCATCCAAAGCCTCTTTTTACGGCATTAGTGCAAACTTTGGCAAAATGGTCGACGCCATTGGAAAAAAATATAAAAGGTAAAAGAAACCTCTGCTGTGCCTAGTCCTACCGACGATAACAATTCGGAGGGTTGATGAACCAGGGAAGTTACTGGTGACTATTTAATACGGTAATTCTCGGTATTCAGGTTAATGTCACATTATATCCGCATTAAAGGCGTTTACAATGAAGCGACAAAAAACATTTCCTCCCTGCCTAACCAGGAAACAGACTTTCAGAAATTGCTTTGATGCTAGCCACGGAATAAGCTGCAATACTTATGAGAACCTAAAGCAAAACAGGATAAGGCAATAAACATTCTTCAACATCTCTGAACCCCTTACACCGATAAATTACTGAACTACACTTATAACCCCTAATTCCTCCCCTCGCATTGAGTTTAAACAGGGTAATGCACCCTAAATACTAGTTAATATTCCTGCACCCCTATTTTCGAAGAACAAAAACCACCCCTCGTCACCAATAACCTCTTAATCATCCCCCTGCACTACTCAGTTTAAATGTCACGGGTGAATTTACCGAAAAACAATTTCACGGGAGGATTGCCGAATCAATCCCGCGAGCACTTATCAAATGCAGGTACCGAGTGAAAGGAGTTAACGGGAGAGAGAGAGATGGCTTGAAAAGTCGCCCCCTCCCCCAAGAACAGGATCATCGGGAGGGAGAAGGGATGTATGAGCTGCTTCAGGCACGGAGGGGGGGGGGACGGGAGAGCCCCCCTAACACTGCCATTGGAACGCCATCCCCCTCCTCCCCACACATTCCCCTCCTCCGCCATTGCGAGCCGTACGAAGCACACGCGCGCCGCCTGCCGGGGGGGAAAGCCAACGCGCGGCCCACACCGAGCGAGTATGCAGTCTCGCGGAGCGCCGAATATACATGCATGTGAATTCACTTGGAGGGGGTTGAGGAGAGGGGCCCAACCAAAGGGTGGATTCATCTTCCGGACACTACTGCGCAATGATCAGGAATACCAAGAGTTTTGAGGCCCTGAATAATACTGGGCTGGAAAACGCCAAAGACTCGGTGGCTGCGCGATAGGCTCAGATTTCCTGAGGAATTAGGAATAGATACCTTTCAGAGCGACACGGGGAGCATCATATTAGAACCCTATCATATTTCCAGATCGACAGAAATGATAAATGAAGGGAGGTATTTTGGCGAACGGATGGGTATGAATTACATTGGGAATTCGCTTTTTCCCCACGAACAATAAAGGACTTAAATAAATGCTAGGCAGAACTTCGTAGGAGCATTTCCTTATTATTTCCAACACTCACGCCACATGCCTATTGAGACGGCTTACGGGGTAGTAATCACATGTAGATGAATCCTTACAGTTGGAAATAAATAAACGATTTAAGACAACCCCTGTTGTGTCGACGGGTAATGATTATAAAGGTTCGAACATTCTATGCACGAGATAAATTATTGGCACCTGTATTACGTTTTAATTCTAAGCCCTAATACTTTTATCGATTTCTATCCGCAATTAAGAAAAATTAGATGCACCCTAAACATCCGACGGATTGAACCTCTCTTCGTCACAGATAGCTTCTTTTTGTCTTCCCCAAGTACTTAGTGTCTTCGTCACGGCTAAATTTACGAAAAAAATCATACGAAGATCGCCGAATCAATTTTCCAGTGACTTTGAAAATCTAGGCACCGTAAGAGATATTGTACATTGACAGGTCAACATTCATTCCTACGAAAATGATAAAGAGGGTTTGCATGTATAGTATATACGCAGTAGAGTTATGGATAGGGGGTGACCAATAGATGTGATGAAACATTAGATAGCGCTAGAAAGAAATACTTATCCTACTTTGAATCGAGTAAGATACCAAAGAAGGCCTAACATACTCTCAGCTCGCGGTTGATGATCAATATTTCCTAAATGAGGCACCCATCAGTATCAGATAATCGAGTAATGCATTCACTGCAGAAACTCCTTCGGAATCCATCTCCACTCCTTAATTACTTTGTCATCTCTGCTTCAGTCGTATATTATAAAATAATTTTTTATTTTGTCTCTATAAAATTCTAGTGAGTTGAAATTCTAAAAATACACGAAAGCTATAAACTTGCATGCCACTAGAGGAAAAAATAAAGATATAAAATCAGTAATGAATTAATTACCGTCAATTCGCCATACTCTTTCCAAAATTAACACTAAAAGAGATAATTTAACACAACAGAACCCATTAGCTCAGTACTAATCCGAACACTCACGTCTCCATGATCACTAGGAGACCGGGTTCTCTAATTCCCTCGTCAATAGAATTAACTTGCTCAATCATGTGCATGAATCCTATCCTTGATTCTTCCTTTCTTACAGCCTATTAACATGCCCTCTATCATTATTTATAGCATCCACTCCTCTCCGAGGACACTACGTTCTACCACGAAATATTGGAAAGAACTCGGTTAATATTCCACACTTGATTTAAAATACACCCCAAGGCATCCAATGTCACCGTCTGGTTGATGAAACCTAGATCGCTCGTTTAAATTAAGCATGCAACCCTGACGAGCGCTTATATTTTCACTACGAGAGATTTCCACCGAATCATGGCAGACACTGCACTAGGTCATATTTGAACCAAGTACTCACAAATGCAGAACAACCACACAAACGATATCACATTCACTTTTACTTCCTCACAGTGAAAAAATGATCTTTAAAATTTTTAAACCCTCTACGTCATTGACACTCTCAGGACTTGAGAGGAACATATCAAAAGGACTTAAGGTAGATGAAAGAAGCCATGAAAACTCAATAACAAAACCCTTCCGAACATTCACTCAGACAGAGAAGAAGAGGGGATTTTAATACGTTCAATACATCGGTCAGAATGTAAGATGGGATGCGGTAAAAGAGAACTCGGGAATAGATGTTCGGAGGGAAAGAAGCAGGAAGGAGGAGACTCTGGGGGAGATGTAATGGCGTTGGGAAGGGAGAGGGAATTCCAGGGAGGGTGGAGAATGACGCGGAGAGGACGGGAATTCCGCACCTGATGAACTGTGCGCGTGTGTGTGTGTGGAGAGAGGTTAGAAAAGGTAAATCGTAAACGGAAAAATAAAGCTGAGTCATTTAAGGTAGAAGATTAAGAGAAAAGTCATCAACTACGATCGTAAAGGCGGTTTTACACGGGGAACGTACTCGCACAATCTGACGTGTGTACGAAGGCGCAGTCAAAATTGCGTCGTGTAAAGCGGTGAATTGCTAGAACACAAGCGAGAATGCATGGACGTGAGATGGCAAAATACCCCCTGTTCGAATTTCGTTCATGCATTAGCGCAATTCCACGCCATTTTAGAAATGAATGAAGTTCTAACCTGCGCAATTCCGTGCCCCGTGGAATACGGGCTTAACGGTAGATGCGTAGCTCGGGAAGAATATTGCCTCCATCAAAACTTATTTAACGGTAGTCATGAGGAGCTTTCCCTGGATCACTAACGTCAAAATGTCTCATGAGACGCGCAGTGCATACTCAACCCGAAACGACAGACCGGCGAAACCGCCGCAAAACGAAACCAAATAACAAAACCGACAGAGCGGCGAAAGCGCCTAACACCCCCCGCCACACGCTTTTTAGGCGGCTTGCGGGGTAGAATGTAGATGTAGAAAAGAAAACAACAACAAACTTGGGTGTGGAACGCAGTAGACCTGGTTCTTCGCAATTATCAGCCCATGGAAGCTTGCTCAAGGATCACAAGAGACTACAGAAGACCGCCAGAGAGAGAAAATTCCCCTACATTCATATCAAGGCAATGTTGCGTCGACACCATCTTCTGTGGAGAAACCTTTTCTGCTCAGGTAAAAAAACAATGTGCCGCAAGAGGGCTTGTGTAGTTTTCACAGACCAACAAATACAATGTTCTTTATTCCACAAAGCCCATAACATTTGCCATTGTAGAATGACACACGCATGGGTACCTGAATCTTGTCGGCGACGTGATTTAAATTAACATTTAAAAAATCTGTAAATCCAATTAGACGCTTGCTGTGGTGATAAGTTATGAAGAGACAGCATGTAAATTGAAGAGAAATGAAAAATCATTCGCACTTTTCTTTACCAGACTACTACAAAGATTGAACAAGATTCGGACAGTAAAAACTACTTCCAATAAATCATAATCCATCAGCGAGTATGAAGCAAATTCATAGCACCGTAAGTACGTGCAATAAAAAAAAATACGAGAGACCTTAACACACAATCTTGCGTTTTCCGCGCTCCTCAAGGAATTGCAAGATGACGACATCGTAGTAAAAATTACCCAGAAAAGATTCACAGCCCCAGCTCAATACACTATTCGGAATGCCACCACGACAAATTCCAGCCAGCAGGCAAAATCAACTCAGGCAAGAGGACTCAATACCGCGCTGTTGTTTGTTCCAAAGTCCAAGTTCCAAGATTAAATGCCTGAGTGGAGGTGGGGAGAAAACAAAAGCCTCAGCACTTTCACTCGTCAGACCTATCGAAACCAAATTCTCCAATGAAGAGAGAACAGAGAAAGGCGATAGTTAACACATCTTCTCTATCTAGCAATAATTTAAATAATATTTATGTCAGAGAGTACAAGAAAAACGTCAACTGTCCGCTGAAAACTAATGGAAACTCGTATTCCGGAAAAAAAACTTTTTTTCAAACAATGATTAAAAACTTCTTAAGAGTAATTAAATAAAAAAGTTGCCAAAACATTCATCTAGGATTAATTGGCACGAGAACAATAATAAAGTACAACACGGAGCCTTTTTTATGACCATTCTGCGGAATGAATAGGCTAGTGAACAATAGCTAAGCATTACCTAAGTATGTACCTACCACGATTTACTGTGCCACAAGAATTAGAAATCCAACGGCATAGTTATTTTGAAATATCGATTATGAAAACAAGCCAAGGCTACGGCCGAAGATCCTTTTCATAAAATATATTAAAAATCAAAGACACGCGAAAATAATGCATTTCATGAATTGCTTCGCACAGAAAAGGAACGCAGAAAGACACTGGTCCAACCTTGCAGAATCACATTGCGACTTCAAAAGATAAAAATAAAATATCGACGCGCAAAATATGGAGTAAACAAAAGCGCGTAGTTTTCCTGTTGATAATTTCTGTAAGCCTCACAATATTGCTGAGCAATTAACTGACTCAACCCGAAGAAAAAGTAAAAGGAAGCTTCGCCATCATCCCCCACCACTCCCAAAACAACACAGCTTCACAGCTAAAAAGAATACAATGCAATATAATCCACCCAACAAATTGAGAGATTTTACCGATTCGCACACTTACAGATGGAGTCGAGGATAATCACGAACGATTTCAACTCGCTCACCCACCAAAAATATTGCCAAAGGCCAATTAACGGCCATTAGAAAGAATTTAATCTCCCTACCACAAACACGTTGCAATGGATTCTATCGAAAAATTTTGAAAGGCACCAGCAGAATATATGAAAATTTTTACTGGCTGTTTTTTTTGCTACAGCAAATAATGTTCAATGTGACCTCATTCATATGATTAAGAGCTATCCGATGGTCACAATAAATACTGAAGGAATCACAATTACCTTGAAGCCTACACTACTATAATTGGAGGCACCAAACTTATTTGGACCACGATAACTAAGAGTTCGGGTCTTGCAGTACAGAAATCTTGGAAATGTTTTACAATTCTGAAGATATATTTTGTAGTTTGTATCACGACAATGAAATTACTGCTGAAGTGAAGGGAACATGCTATAGCGGTTCGCGTAAATTCGGTACATCTTCACAATCATTGTGAAGGTAATGCATTCGCCGGCAAATAACCGTGGAACATAGATGGGGCTTCATTATCCCGACTCAGGCAAATAAAAATCCTGTACACCGTAGCCACATTTTTGTCTGCATTAAAATTAGTGAAATGAACTATATTCAACCGACGAGAATGGGTTACCGCGGTTAAGTCTTATTCAGTGGGACTAAATTATCTCAAAGAAGGGAAGATATGTTCGCCGAAAGAGAACTTGGGGCCTACCTCATTGCTCGACTCACTCAAAGGAAATTCACCACAGGCGAGAACACGTAGAAAGAACGTACCTTTCCCTTCCGCGGTGGAGAGAATGAGGTCATCTCCGGAGGATGGGGGAGGGAGGCCGCGAAGGAGGGAGTGGGGTGGGATACATATCGCGGAGGCGCCATTTTTCCACCCGATTCCCCCCCGGCGGCCATCTTCCCAACCATTCACAGTTTCCGAAGATCCGCGGCCTTCAAAGGAACGCCCCCACGAATGACGCGTTCGTACTCGATTTCAATACCCTCATCGACTCATCAGCTGCAGTGAGTCATTCATGGAAGCAGACAGAAGACATGCTGAACGAGAGTCACAGACTGATTGGCAACTCAATGTGACATTAATCGCGGAGGAGAATGATAGATAATATTATACTTGAATTCATGCATACTTATTTCCCACTACTTTTTCCACCTTAGCCTTTTAAATTTGTTCGATCGATTTCACCGTGGCGAACACTTTCTTTGAGTACAACCTTGCATGGGTATCCTTAATTGAAGTACATTACAAAGAAAGTTTTACCTTTCCATGTTAGACTACTAGATGATGTTACTATAATTAGATACTGCCTTGTATCGTAAGGAGCGATGCATGTCTGGAGAACTCACACCAACAGTATGAATTTGTACGTGAAATTTTCATATTCTTTGAAACCATGAAGTGCATATATGGTGTAGCTATTGCACGGTAGTCATTAGTCACCCCATAGGTGGCTCGCAGAGTATTCTATAAACGTAGGAGATAACCTTGAAGAATGATCTATAAAAGGACTACAATGCATGGCTAACGCCAGTCAAACTTTCAAAAATCATTTTCCTGTCAGCCTTTTCCAAATCAATGAGGGGATACTAAAGACAGCTCATTGACAGCCCTCAGCTGCAGTCAATAATTAATCTGTCAGCGATTCATCTTTGTGATAATCAAGAATAAAAATAAGACTTTCTATAATATGTTCTGCTCATTTATTTTTTTGTGCAAATACGCTTCTTTTAAATTACAATTACTCTCTCCGCGGTCATTCTACAAAAATAAAGACCGATTGGCATGGAAACATTGATGGTGGGACTAGGGTTAATGAGGTCATAATCATGTTATCTATAACGCGTAAAAATGAACAAACCTCTTTCAATTCTCTGCAAGGTCTAGGCAAACTTCTGTTTCCTAACTCAAGAATAATATAGATCCTCAAAATCTTAAATGGACGGCGGGATTCCACATCAAACGTGAACAGAAAAATGTGTTAAAATCCCGTTAAGTACGTCTTAGGAGACAATTTTCTGATACTCCTCACTATACTACTTTCCATTCAACACAAAACCTTAATAATGACTTTCTACTCTGCATCTACTACTGTCTTTCTTTCTATTTGCGGTATTTATGAGGTAATAATAACCCCCTCACATGTCGCGACGCAAGGGGTTAACAATTTATCTACATTATGACCTACGAGCCACCTCCGGGGTAATCGGCAGGGTGTGTCAAAGCAAAAGTATCGAAAATTTACCGACATTCTTCGAGTTTTTCCATAACACACAGCGCTTACAATTATTTCAAACGTTATTTTACCCCAACGTTCCACAAGTTTATAAGGAGGCAGATATAATTGGAATTTTAGCATAAGGGCACAATATGTATTCGTACATGAGAAATTGCGACGTGATTATCACCAGAGCCGGGATGCAAGCAATCAGAGTCGGAGGACTATTTGAAGTTATGAGATCGCACACATCAAAACAAAACATTTGTCGCCTTGTTGCACCGCTACCTGATTCTGCATGTCCTATGAAAGATTAGCAATTGGGTAGAATGTTGGCTGGATCCTGGGACGGACTTCGAGAGGCGAGAAAATGCCGTGTCGGGCTCTCTTTTTCCGGGCATCCCACACCCGGATCCGAAGCACCTAGCCATAAAATTTCGTAAACAGAGCATTTCAGAGGCGAGCGCATAACGGAACCCGGCCGAGGGAAGAAGCAGAGAGAGAGAGAGAGAGAGAGAGAGGGAGTGTTGGGAAACGACGGGAGAGCGTTGGAGGAGTCGAATGGAGGCCAACGCATTCCGAGAGCCAAAGAGAGCAGCAGAGAGTTAGTTTAGTTTCCCTCGATCTTTTCGCGGGCGTGCTGGCGTTTTTCCCACCGAAGATGCCCTGCCGATAATAACAGTGGAAATCCAAACGAAGAGCTACAATGTATCTTGTATGATATGCGCCACGATGGAACTTCTTGATATTCATTAAATGAGGCATTGCAATATTTTCCCTGGAATTTTATTTCAACACGACGCGTTTCGTTGTTACTAACACTTGCACTAGATAATTTTATTTGTATCGACGAAATGCGTCCTGTTAAAATAAATCCCAGAGGAAATATTTCAATGTCTTATTTAAATAAAGCTACACTATACTTCAGAAACATGCATTAATCCAAATTAATGCATGTTTCTGAATTTTCCTAGTATTTCTAACATCATGTTATGCATGTTCTATCTTCATAGACAGTTTGCCTTCATGAGAAGTTGGCAAGTTTTGCCTTTGCATGAATGTGGAAGTATAATTTGCTAGTATGCGTAACATTTTCATGACAGTGCGCAAGTGGTAATCCTCTTGCATCCTGGTGATTGATCACCCCCTGCCAAACACCCTCCTAGGGTATTATTCAGATGTATAGTGAGCGGCCACTGAACAATCAAACTGAAATTCCCTCAATCCTCCAGAATTTCGCAACAAATTTCACATTTTTCTAGGCTGTTTGATACAGAGTATTTAAAAAATGATCTCTAAAGGGCATTAAAAATGTAAATAAAGACGGACAAATTTTAACCTACGATTAAACCAACTTGACGAAATTAAATATCGACGACAAAAATTTGCGCAGAAGGAGGAAAAACCACCTATATATTTCTATAGAAAATATGATTTTTCCACATTTCCTTCTCGTTTGCCATTACATTTCTTCATTTTCCATATACTTTAATCGTGACTTTTTCCAATTTTTCGGGTTATCCATAAGAGCAGGTTTCCTGAGTACAATATTTCGTAAAACCTATATTTTTGTGTTATTGATATTGCACATTTCACTGATTTCTTCTACACATTTACTACTCGTTAAACTTGCAATGATCTCTACAAAGCCGAATATTTACTTTTTGTACCGCTGTTATGGCGTATTTTTGTCAAAATGCTATTTTATTAGAGCAGAACGCTATAAGTGTTTTCTATTATTTTGCTCTTAGAGGTTTTACCTAGGTCACAATAAATATTCATTCAAAGACGACTAAAATAAATTGGCTAAATCCAACGTGTATTTCATGATTGTGACCTTCTCTCGTACACTTAAAGTCATCTACCCATGAAAATTCGAGTCGAAACGCACGAAAACAAAATAAAACCTAAAGTTGAATTCTACAAGTTTTTCCTTCATTTATCCACAGAGGGAAACTCCACATTAACTCACCGGAAATCATTTACTCAAATAATTAGACCTGCAAAGTTGTTAAGTGGCTCGAACGTAGAAATCTTAAACGTATAAGTTACTCGATATTTGATGCAAAGTTAACTGAAGTGCTTTAGAGGACACTTGGAGCAAGAATCGGAATAGAAATGAGAATTACGAAATATATTGATTGCAATACAACCCCTAAAAGCAAAAACATTGATGCTTTTGTTAAAATTAGTACCAGGAGCAATTAAATACAGGAGAGTTAAAGCAAGAGGCAAAATAGCGATGGGGCACGTAATAATGAGAGATATTATAAGACGAATTAGGTAATGGAAAGAATGGTGAAAGGGATAAACGAAGTAGAAGACAATTGGAATTGACGTACCATTTTGAAGAGTAGACAGAGTACACCGGTAAGAGGAAGGCACAAGAGAGTGCTAAATAGAGGAGAGGCCAAACAGAATTCGCAAGCAGATTGCAGCAGCGGCAAAATAACTGACGAACGTGGAAACTACAGAGCAAAGCCGAAACAAAAGATCCAGAACGTCAAAATAAGTGTCAAAAAGTAAATGAGGTGAGCACGAAGATACGCCCAAGGATTTACGAGAATAACACCAAAATATATCATGCAAGACAAGCGGATGGTGCTAGCCTATGCCATGGATCTCACGAAAACTTGGGGAGGATACATATTTATTTAGACGGACCTAAATAGATGCTCGGAAATATCAAGATGAAGGCTGATACTTGGAAAAATATTTATTACTCGTTAAGAGGCAATATCCATTGGTATTAGACGAGGTCGAACAAAATATATGGAACAAGTAAAGAGAGATGTGAAAGAGAAGAAATACGTAGGTGTGAAAAGATTAGCTGATAGGAGAACTGAGTGGAGAGCTGCGTCGAACCAATCCTAGGATTGTTGACCAGTGATGATGATGATGATGATTAGACGAGGCATGAGTGAAATACATAGATACGAAGCAAACGAAGACAAAAATCTAAGAAAATTAATTCAGCATTCATAAATCCTCGACAAGGCTAAATTACTCTTCCGAACGCTCATGAACGAGGAAAATTCTTCACGTAGAGCGGCTGATACATGAATAATGCACTATCGTACACACATAAGGTATTAGAATGATCAAACCACGAAATGCCTTGTCAGCAAACACTAGTAAAATGGTCGCGATCACTCAGACAGGGAGTAAGGAAAGAGCGAAGATAGACATAACTGCTTATCACTCGTTTGAGGGATTCCTTATCCACGGGCAACGGCCGGCTGTCGTCACGGAGATAAGAGGAGGAGGCGAGCAAGGAGAACCACCCGCAGAAATGGCAGGCGAGAATCGAGGGAACAAACCAATCCAACGCCTGTGGCACGCAGCGTTGACGGGCAGGCTGGCGGAGGAGTCGAGCGGGTTTGCCTACCGCCGCAGGATACACGGCCGGGACGCGGCCGGCACATGCACAGCAGAGGAAAAGGGCCTTTTTATCAGACGGACGGGCAGGGCAACCTGTGGAACGCATAAGGGAGGTTTTCTCCCCCTCGCTTGCCACTCTCATCTCGTCAGGAAGGAACGCAGGCCTCAACGCAACTTCCCCGGACCAACACTACGAAGCTTAATTGGCATTTGAATACTTAATCAACATCTACACAATACCCTGCTAGCTACCGGTAAGAGTGTAGTGTTGGGCAGGGGGTGATCAATCATCAGCAGCAGTACCTACATTCACATCACGAGGTCATAAAAATGTTACGCACAATAACGAACAAATATGTGAACAGTCATTCAACGGTAAAACTTGCCAATGTTTAGAAAATTCCATTGTAAATCCATGCAAGGCTACATAAACATTCAATGAGTTGTTCTAGCGAGGGACGCCGTTACGTTATTATTATATCGAGGCATCGTTGTTAAGCCTGACTTATATATCATATCTATTAAATATTTTCAAGATTCAAACATCATTTCTGGTAAAAAAAACGACTTTTAAACAAATATCCAAAGTCAATAAGAGCACAATATTATAATAGTGTGTAAGAAACTGTGTATTGCCCCCCCTGTCAGCCTTTTAACTCCCCCCCCCCACTTTGCCCACCAAAGAGTACGGCCTTGGGGAATATGTTCTCTTTCAACTACCATATCTAACATCAATAGAGTACAGCATGATGAGTTGGTACGGTTAAAAGTGCAGCGATTACAACATGTTAAGCGATTTAGGATGGGTGTTTCTCCCTGACGACGTTAAAAATATCCTTCGTTAACCGTTATATTTTGGTAGATTATTATTACCGACATATAATTACGTTACCATGAGTACCATTGGTCACCCCCTGCCAAACACCCTAGAGGTGACTCGCAGGATATTATGCATATGTGGCTGAGAGCGATGTTAGCCTTCACAATAATTAGACACCTTTAAAAAAAGGTAATCTTTCTTCCTTTGATCAATGGAGTAAATTTTAAAATGGACGAAAACTGTCATTATTCTCACCCAGCCGTCATTCAGAGACAGTGAAAAGCTAAATAGAGAGAGTACTTGGCTGTTAGATAATGGCCTTATTTTGTTTGGAAACCCTCCTTCCTCGATACGTAAGTTTCATGGCATTAGGGGTGAGGAGAGCCGGCACACAAGGTATCTACTTCCACCAACGCATCGCAGTTTGGATTTCAGTCGCGCCGTAGGGCACTAATAGGGTCTCAAATTCCTGCCTGGTTGAACACCACGAGGGATGCAAATGATGAGCAGTTCATGGAGTGTGAGATACTACAATAACAATCATAGCCATTAGAGGACCAAAGCAGGCGATAGGATACTCCACTATCTTCCTCGTCTCCCTCACGACACAGCACATCCACCCTCAATTGCGAAAAGAGTCTCAGGTTTCCCTTAACAGCAACGTACGATAGAAGTGGAACCATTTGTATATAGAGACTGCAAACCATCAACGTAATAACTTACTCAGTGATACAACTAAAGAGTTGGTTTGGATAGGTGAAGGGTAAGACCTGAACCTATAGACCTCACCCCAAATTACACCACTGGCGTGTGTCTAATCCGTCACAATATCCTCGGAACACAAAAGGATTCAGAATGAACAAAATAAAATTAAATAAGTGCCTCAAATTATATAGATCAAAAGTTTTCACTACCTCCATACACGAAATCCATGAGAATAAACATCTTGAAAGTCGCGCGGGAATATTAGGCGATTGATATCTTAAAATGAGACCAAGCATAACATTGTTTGTAACAACTCAACCGTTTTATAGTTACATTAAAATGGCACACTGGAAGATTTCCGAACGAATTCCCACAAGGAAGTTATCCAATAAAGCACGAATTTCAGAGCAATATACTAAAAACACTCGCAACACGAAGCTTCAGCGAAAAAAAACGAAACACTGACACTGTCTGTACACGTCAAATCGAAAGTGAATGGGCCCCTTCACTGCCGACGTAGATAGTTACCCACAAAGTATAAAAAAATCAACCGAGATGTATGAAATACGGCTATCACTTTCTCCAAACTTATAAGAAACATATGCGCATTAATTTCGAAAAAAAATGTACCTAAAAATGGAGAAGCCTTTCATTAGGCCTCCCTACAGCCCAGAGGTTCGACGTTCTCCATGTTTCCAAGCTCGAGTCGGACAACTGACTGCCCTAGTATTATAGCAATGCAATAAAATATGTTGGCTCAATTCAGTATCTTAGTGAAATAGCACAAAGCAGATCCGGCTTTAGGTGAAACACTCAAGAGGAAGCTGGAGCGATCATGTTAGTCCTTCATTCTGAATTATAATTACGTTCCTAATCAGAGTTACGTAATATGAAAATGATTTTTCTCTCTATTATTAGACTCCCGTAATAAGGAAAATAACTCCACAATGCATTTGGATCACCTTAACCTCGGAGAGGACTCCGCCCAGAAATTCCCGTACAATCACGGGCCCTTACACAAATGCATACATGGGGATGAGCCCTGCACCCCCAGTGCCATCGACCACCCCCTTCGGGCGAGTTCCCCGTCAGGCAACCGACACAGCCACTCGCCCGAGGAGCCCGTTCCTTCGACAACGGAAGAGAGGGAGAAATATACCCCCAAGGCCACCCGCTCGCAGCAGCAGCGGGCACAACGTACACAGGCGGATGCGTTTCGCAATCCTCCTCGGGTGGGCATGGAAAGAGGGTCGTGTTGAGGAGGGGAGGTGGCTGGGGGGGAAGGGACGGTTGAGGGCAGCCCAAGCGATAAGGGGGTGCAACACCACCATCGCGAGGCAGACCCCCGTGCGAGCCGATGGGGCTCGACTTGCTGTTGTTCACGTTTCGGGCGCATTTTAATCCGTTTTCAAAAATGTCTCCAGCAAGGTGATGAGTACAGAGCACACTAATTCCCAACATCTAGTATAACACATATCGACGGCTAAGTTCTAACAACACGCATCTGAAATTCGGCCGGTTTAAGACGGGTATCTTTATTTATTTATTTCAATTACCCCATAAACAGTAAAACGGCCTTTACAATAGGGAAATAACAATTAACAATGAAGGACATTCACACACGCCCATGCCCTGGATAATGGTAACTTACCCAGGCGCGACTCGAACCTTCGGTTTGGCAGGCTAGGAATTTACCCCGCCGCCACCGAGGCCGGCCAAACGAAGTGTAATAACATGTTTAGAACAGACAGATTCATAATGTCTCCACGATCAATAAGATATTATAACGGCAGCGATAAAACTGATAAATAGATTGGATGACTTGAAGTGTAGCCTGCTAACCTATGTAAAACTTCATGCGTTTCTTAATTTTATTATTATTTCTAACAGCATATGGTAGTATAATTTGTTCGTATGCGTCACGTTTTTTGGACTGTGTGGTGTGCATGTGGGAGTCCAATTGCGTGCTGCATACTGGTGATTGATCACCCCCTGCCAAACACCCTAGAGGTGGATCGCAGGGTATTATGTAGATGTAGAACATTAAAAAAATAAAATACAAGCAAATAACAACTCTTTATTTGCAAATGAATGCTTCTTTTTCAATTTTATGAACTTTTGGTTTTTTATTTCAGTGTGCAAGTGAACGAAATCAATCGCTTTTTTTGCTCTCCTCAAAAGTTGTTATTTTTGAGATACGTGTTATTAGAACTTAGCCATCGATATACAATCTATGCCTACATACTACCTCCCAAGCCACCTACAAAGGCGAGTGGCAATAGTGAGTAATAGAAATAAAAAGTTGTAAATTAATAGACCACATCATCAAATCACTTTTCTGTAAACGGTCCTAATTATTGATAATCGCTCACAGAAATCCATGCGTTTGCGACAATCCGTTTGCATTAAAATGCGCCGTTGCTATCAACGCATCTAGAATTTTCTGGAGAATAGACTGAAGAATTCTCTAGCATAATAGTCGCGATCGTAAACGCCATTCTATTGCATTGTATCCCTTTTCGTGGATTAAAAAGAAACACACATGTGTCATTGCCACGAAAATTTCATTATATGCTCATCTAATGGTCTCATTCAACCAATTTCGTTTTACCTTAGATTATGATACTTGGAAGCTAAAGAGTTTCGTAAACATTCCCTGGACTGGAGAGACTAAGAGTCCACGAGCTAGATTCACATATTGCTTGAGAAATTAAGAGCAGCTATCCTTCATTGCGACACGGAGAATATAGTCCTTGAACTGTGCCATTTTTTCAAGTCCAACTTAAATAAATGAATAACAGAGATATTATAATGCCAGAACTTTATTAAACATTCCATGCAAAGAAGATACACGTGGAAATGCCAGGAGACCTTAGAAAGATTCCAAATCGACTAAATTCAAGAGAAGCAAATAATCAGAAACCAGGTGGAGGACTGCAAGCTACCCCGGAGCAGATATCGACAGTTACCATTACTAAGGCATGATAACGGAAAGGAAAAGGAAGACTTCGAAGAAAAAAGGAAGAAGAAAATATATAGAACAGGTACGGATGGACGTGAAAAAATAAAATACGTATGTGTGATAAGATAAGCTGATATGAGAATTGAATGGAGAACTGCGTCAAATCAATCTTAAAATTGATGAACAGAGATGATGACTTCATTCAAAGTCTTCAATAACTGCCCTAATATGAGACAGTTCTCGGGAATTTCCGTAACATGTTTACATCACCAATATAATGTAAAAAATTGCGTGGAATTAATGCTGACCATTTGGTAACATGTTAACATCGGAATCCTATTAAAAACGGCCAGAACTAAGATATGAAGAACAAAAAGGATCATATTCTCAGACGATTTAATATTTTATCCCACAAATTTATTCCATAAGTGTCACCAGCTACTTATAACTCTATAATGTTTTAAAAGTTATTATTAGAGCCATTTATTCAGATTACCTATCGTAGCTGTGCATTCCTTAATGCAGCTTTGCATTCGTAAGAGACGGATTGACTGCTTCTTTCACACGAAGTTACGTGACCAATCTCGTGCCCTCCACCCGAGCTCCCTCACGCTTTCCTCCGAGCGCCCGCTACTTCTCCCTCCGGCAGAAAGAGAGAGGAGTGGGGGGGGGGGGGGGAGAAAGGGAACAACATGGTTGCTGGGGAACCTTCGCTTAATGATTGTAAAATAAAGCATGAGTTTGAAGAGCTAAACGCACAAAGGCAGCGACCAATTTGCAATGAAACAAAAGTCATATGAGAGACCGTTACTTAACACGGTGGATCATATCATCGTTGACTCACTTTGGTCGGAGGCAACGCGCTGGGCTTAGATATTTTGAGCAATTGAGAATAGATATCTTTCAGGGTTACACCGAGAACTCATCATGTTAAAACACATTTATTTTTCTATGGCCGACAGAAACGTCAAATTCCGAGATATATTTTGCTGAACGCATAGGTCTACGAATTTGTTTTTCCATCGAACAATAAAGGGCTTCAAGAAATGTTAGTCGTAATTTTGTTTGAGCATTTGCTTCATATAAGTAAACGGCCGGTGTCCTTAACACCTTCTACCATGCACCATTGAGGTGGCTTACGAGGTAGTACGTAGATCGTTTAAAAAATAACACGTAGAATACATTGTACTTAACTTTTTCTCAAAAATAAGTACCCCATTCTCAGGCGAAATTTTACAAAATACAATTAAACGATCTTCAGGTTTAAACTTCATACACCTTTTAGATGTTAACACATTCGAAGAAACTGTAGTACAACGCTCCTTTGAATAAGATTGGAAATTAAGTCACGTTCCCCAACTTTGAGTGCTTAGAAACCTCATAGTCGTTGTTACCATAATTTGCAGTAAAAAACTACAACTGTTCCCAAATATGTACAGAAAATAAATGTAGACAAGCATACAGTGGACCTCGGAGCGAGCGGTGGGGGCTGAGGGGCGTTGGCAGGGGACGCGGACGGAGCGTCAACTCCTTCGGAGCGGAAACTCGGGGAAGTCGCCTCACTAGTGCAATGGGGGGAGGGAGGGGGGCACGCGTGCCTCGCACGGATCAGTCCCCTTACTCAGCGGCACAAAAAAAGGAATTGGTGCAAGTGCAACTCGGTATATACAACGCACTGGAGAATGAAGCCTTATTCACAAACTCGACTTAACTAGGCGTTAACTACAAAGTTGAAAACTCAATTCAGCGAGAGATTTCATTCAGGCTTAATCTGGTGGAATTCTAACACATTTTTAACAAAAATACTGGCATCCATACACACTGCCATCGAGACACAAACAATTTGTTTACACAAGTTTTACCATACTTTTGAGGAAGTCACTGTAGGATGAGAATCATCTCATACGCGTGAATAATATAACCATGAAAATAAACCTGCATGCTTAACATGGGGAATGCCTAAGAAAAGGTATTGCCCATTCACAGAAATTAAAATTTCCAATAAGTAAACTTTATCCCCACCAAATGTTAATCAATTTCAGGCGTGAAAGACGTAGAGTGGAGCCTATGCTTATGTTTATACAAAAAATGTATCCCGATTTCCCACCATCAATTTATGCATGTGTAACTTGAATGGAAAAATACTAACTCCTAATCAACTCATGAATAGAATTACATTTGTTACTTCCGATATGCTCTAGCCATAGCATTAATGAAATGAACTTCCACGAAGTTGAGCCTGAGACGATAGGGATAATTAACTAAACATACTTTATGATCAAAATATGGCGCATCGTCAATGTGATTCAATAGTACCAACCCTTGATCATGCCATAATGCGGAACTTTAGTTTGAAAATTCTCCCTAGACACAAACCCTTACGTAATCCGAGGTCGCAAGCCGCCTGAAATACCCTGCACCTACCACACCACCCCGATGCTCCCCCTCCCCTCTGCTCTAACCACTGGACGGACGAGGAGCGCGCAGCCTCACTTGATCCCCCCCCTCACCTGGTGGCTTCCTGCGAATGATTTGAACGACCGAGGGTACGACGGAAACTTGCGCCTTCGCAGAAGTTCCCCAACCACGAAGGAACGCGAGCATGCCTCGGCAGAAACAAAACCCTCCAAGGCCACGATGCGAAATGAAACTTCATTTTGCAATGTGAAACAGCCGAGGGAGGAGAATACAGAGCCGATTTTCTTCTAATAGAACCCAGGCTATCGATCTCGTGTAAATGAATCATCAGATTTCGAGTGAAAAAATGCGATAAAACTGCTACCTTGCGATGTTAAACGAAACGTTGAGTCATATTGCGTACTCAGGATCATCAATAGTCAGACTCGGGGACCTGGGAAAATATCACAGCACTAGAATAGAAGGACACGACATTCATTCAATTACTGATAATATTAACTCATATCACCCGTGGAATTTGTTCTATTAAATGTAATGGGAAAAGTACTATAAAGTCGCATTATTCACGCGCTTCACAGGAACCAACCACATACATTAATGGCGCAGTGGCCGTGAAAAAATATAGCCACAATCGTATTCATTGAAACTGTGAGAAGCTGTTGTATACGCGAAAATGTTTATTGGAACATCGCATTCGCCAATGGAGCGACCATCAAATCATCATGTTCAGAGACGAGCATGAACTCTAAAAAAATACTCGAATCTGTAATTACGGACGACTTGGGGTCGTATCGTTTGGGCACTATAGCGCGCAATGTGACAGGTTAGTACCGAGCTTGAAGTAATGGGAGAGCGGTAAAAATACAAGTTCTTTAGAGGGAGAGAATTTTCCATCTTAAAGCAGGCGACGAAGATGTAATTTAATTAATGGCAGAATGTAAGGTTGGACCATCATTCCGACTTAGCGAATATACACATAGAAATCTACGAATCCGTCGAGTAGTGCTGAAACGAGGCCATTTTGTAACTTCCAAGCGATGAATTCTCCTTCTGCACCCACTCAAAGTTTTATTGAATTTATATTTCGTGGACAAACATAAAAAAGTCGAGCTTAAAAGTATACAACTCGATCCCTGTGTGACCCCAGATGTCTTTAACAACCCACTTTCTCTCTAGCGATGTCCTTCTCGGGGGCCATTATTACGTTTCTTATAAATCTCTACCAAGGGCATATATTCCATTTATATAACCGTAACGGCGAACTTCAACTTATTACAACCAAATGCAGTCAGAGGAAATAAAAAATGACAACCAAAATCCCATTTTCATCATCATGTTCTGTGCATATGAGGAACCTGTTGAATGCTGGTGATTGGTCACCCCCTGCTCAACGTCCTAGAGGTGACTCGCAGGGTATTACATTGATGTATCGAAAGTATTTCGCCATGGTTTCCGGCTGGGTTAAGTGATGCATATATGCCAACAAACATTACGAGGCCCGGATGAGAAGAGAGGACATCAAATCGTCCATAAAAGTGAGACAACTAACCAGGTTGGCAACCCGAGAGAAATCCCTTTAGAACACCGGAAAAGTACTACATCCTTGACGACATGAGGATGAACCCAGAGAGTCTTCATCAAGGCGACACAGCAGCCAGTCATTTCCCCTTCTGTCCGTAGTAACTTCCTCCGACCCGAAATGCATGCTTGCAAAATGTGGGACAGATAAGAAAGAGTGGCGGAGCAGGGAGAGGGCATTTCATGTTGAGGAGGACCGTTACCTATAGGAGGAGACCCAGTCAGCCCTCGGGAGATCATCAGCGCCGACCTCTCCCATCAGCTCCTTCTCCCGACATCAGCAGTAATATCCATTCCTCCAGGGCCGCGGTCGCTCAACTCCTCCACGACCATCGGGAAGGAGACGGAAGCCCACAGGAGGAGCGGCCCACATATCCCTCGCCAAAGTGGCACTCAACACTCTCACAAGGCAGAAACACACAAACACTTGTAACACGAAGCCCAGAGCCCTTTGGGACTGACTCACATTATCAACACGTCCCCCTCCGGGAGACAAAAATAATGCACACCAAACACACAAACACTATGAAATATCGGATACTTTTCCGCACTTAACGCATCCCTCACATAGTTAGATCCATGGTGGTGAGATTAAAGGGGATCAAATTGGGCCGGGGTGAGGTGGGAAGGGAATGGGGAGGTGGTATAAGAGAACGCTCGAGCTATGAGACATTAGGGAGGCGGAAATCCTCCTTGATACACATCATCCCCTCCTCCCCCCCCAACGAAAAACTCTTCTCAAACTCAATATCCTTCTCTCACTTTCGAAGCGATGCCTTTTGTCCTCCCACACCACTCTGCTTCCTGCCCCCACCTCCGCGCCAGGCCGCACGAAAAATAAACCCTACCCGTCCGTCTCTCCTCCTCTTCCCCGGAGTCTCCCACTCCCTCTTCCGCCAAAGTCTCCGGCCGCCCTCCCCGACTCTCCCAACCACTACCAACACAGACACGGACGCGAACTGGAACGCGGCGGGGAGAAGACTAACGCGAACGCCACCCAGGCGGTGGCGGGCCGAAGCGCCCAGCCGCGGTGCCGGAGACATCTAGCGGCGAGGGAGCCGAACCACCACGACGGGGGTATAGAGAATAGGGAGGATTAGAAAAAGGTGGAATGGGGCTTCGGATGGCTTGGGAAGGGGGAGTGAATACGAAATCTTGCGCTGGAGACACACGGCGAGTTGATGGGGGAAGCATACACTGCCGGATGAACGAAATGCACTCACTGCCTCCCCAACCCTATTACCACTCAGAAGGACACGCTAACTACATGCTACGCACCAATCGAAAGTACGAATTACGATATAATCCCTTATAACTATTACTTTTTTTAAATCATCTCAATTCTTTCACGGGTTTTCACGGCGTTTAGTCTATGATAGGAACGATTCATCCCACTATGTGATATACATCTACATAATATACTGCGAGTCACTTCTGGGGTGTTTGGCAGGGGGTGATCAATCACCAGCATGCCAGAGCATTCCCACATGCACGCCGCATGGTCATAAAAATTTTACGCATGCTAGCAAATTACACTTCCACATTCACGCAGAGGAATAACTTGCCAAATACTCATGAAGGAAAAGGGATGACTTAGGACAAATGAAAACGCTGATTTCATCAGCCAACGAATTACTTGAAATTATGATTAATAAAATTGAATTTTTCTCCATTATTTTTAGCAATTTTATAGAGCCACTTCGACTGTTTCTCTAACCCTAGGATGACAATAATAAAAAATGTCACTGCACCTTCCACACCAACCAAGACAAAAATATTCTTGAAGTTTTAATTAATAAATTGTTAAAAATTGAATTTTTAGTTATATCCGCTCTTTTTCAGGTTTTCGCGGCGCTATTTAACCTAAGGGACGACGTCTCCTCACCTGGGATGACGCAGCTCTCATGGAGACGTCTTTTTAATCCACCATACCAACCAGTGGAAATAAATTATTCTTTAAATTTTACTGTGTTTGATTTCACCATTATTTTTCATGTCTCTAGCTTAACACTATACACGTAGCTAGAGTGAAATGAATGGTCGTTACGAAGTCGTACTATAGACACAAGGCGAGATAATATAGGGGGGAAGAGACGGCAGCGCAACCCACAGGATAAAACGAATGCACAACATTTCAAACCCTAGGGTCACCTCGATAGGAAAATTTTTTAACGCACGTAACATATCAATTAGAAGACGGTATGGCAACATCTTACAATTAGACACAACCTTTTTACCCAAGGATCACAAAACTCAAAAGACCATAGGAATGTTCATTACATCAAATGTAAACAGATTAATTTTTATTTGTGAACGGCTAGTGTCCTAACACCCCCGCAACACGTCTATTGAGGCGACTTTCTGAGATGTGCATTGCTGGAAAAAGAACTCCCTTCACACCAGAAAATAATGGAATGACTAAATTATTGATGTCACGGTCAATACAGCGCCAGTTCTCTCTTCTTTTTAGGTTTTGTTGCAAGATGATACCCACTAGAATACTTTTCGATTTTCATAATTATCCCTGTTCATTCTTAACCTACGCATTTGCCTAAAGCAATATCTATAACTAGTCAGAAAATAACTAACTATATTCGGTAGTTCTACTACGTATGATCCATGGATATGGTATTATCCATGTTTTGCAACCCACACATAAGAAAATAAAAGATATTAAAATAAAAGCTAATGTTACTCCATAGGGGGTAGTTTATGAAAAAGCACGAAGTCTTCCCATTATAACATAAACAATAAAAATGAAGGTCAGCCAGCAATTGCAATATATACTCCTAAACTAGTACAACATAGAGAAGTCAATAAGCTATAATGAAAACTAAATAAGCCAAAATAAAAAGGCAGAATCATTTAGAAAAATAAATTTTCAAATAATGTCAAAACTGGAGAAAGATAAATATGTAAATACTTAGAACGTTCACTTTAGAAATGTCTGTTCGCAATTAAATGTTTAACCGCATCAGAAAAAGGTTGCAAATTCCCACGGTAGCCGACTTTATTTGGCCACTGACGAATGATTAAGGTGTGATCATGGTTATGGTACAATTCACTTGTGGTATAATTCATGCTTATGAGTATTTATCACTTCAGCCGCATTACCTTGAATTTCTTTGTATAACGGCTTGTTTAACAACGTAGCGAAGGTTGGAAGTATTTCACTGCATTCTCAATAACATTGGCGACCTTCAAGGACCCCTCAAAAGAATACTGTGGACTTATACCGCAGAAACAATGCCAAAAACAACGGCGGGGCAAACATACAGCCGTGCAATTGAGGCATTGTATCATTCTACGGAAGACGGGAACCAGCAACTCAAAACCTATCGTCCGCCAGATTTTTAGGGATATCTTCATCAGCACCAACGCTTAGGCGATGAACCGCGACTCTTTGATTTTGTCCTTGAGTCTAGGGGTAAGTGTGCTTGAATAGAAGCCAAAAATAGCAGCGAGGGGAATGCCATTACAGGTTATGAGTGTTCTCGGAGGAGTTAGGCCTAGGTCTGATTGCATTGGTGGCGAAGCAATGTATCCCGATGCCATCACTAAGATAGTGATTTTTGCCATCTAATATAATCAGATGAGTCCGCAAAATTTGAAACATGAGAACTACACCGCACATTCCGCGAAGTCCTCCGGGCGACAATGTATATTATGTTCGTTCAGAATAACATTAAAAACTGTTTCCATCATGATGGCATTGACCTCTTCCACTCCAAAAAAATTTCAGAATATCGTGCTCCCATCCTCCATTTTGGTGTGGTTCTTTTTAAATGGAATGATAAGTAATTAAATGATATTTCGTAGTTTGACATCAACGTAGAACACAGAAAAAAAAGTGATAACAAAAAATCGAGAACACAGAATGCATTTACATTGAATGGCATGGAGGATGCTTGAAGTGAGGTCACCCCAGCTGGATGCACGCGTATATTGGTGCAGTGGATTTCAGATTTATACTACAAAGAGAATCCCTTTATGGCGGGAAATACTCACTGCAGTGCATTTCGGCAGAAAAAATCTGGGTTTAACGTATTGAGATAAGAAATTATACCAAACGCAGCAGTCAACAACCATGGTGGATTGGCCGATATAAAATATAACATCTCTTACCATTTGCAGCAATGATATTGAAAAAGCCTGTAAACTTGAGCATAGAAAGTCCAGAAAATACTCAAACTACGAGGTTAAGTAATATCAATTAAACCACGAATATAGGAATGGCAGAAAAGGGGGGGAAAATAAAAATATCTGAGCTAAAAGTAAAGTATTTTTCCAAGCTTTCCTTAAGGTAGACATTCTAAAATGTTTCACACGACAGCATGCAAAAATTAATTCCATCGCACTACTTTCGTCTGCGAAAAGGGAATTAATTATGTACATACTGGTGAAGTCTTTTCAAATATTACAGGGGGTCAAGATCTAAATAGTTAACCACGTTTACTTCGAATACTTCTAAAAAGTCTCGGTCCTAAAAATACAGGAAACTATGGAACGTTTACCACCATGAAGAAATGAACACAGAGTGAATCCAGAGGTAAGTTAATCAATGCCATGCGTTGGAGAAGCGTCGAACATATCAACTAAGTAGCCTGGTGCTCGAACTTCCGTCCACGTGCTCTAAGGCTACGGTGAATTGTGTGATATTGATGGAAACTCAGGTATACAGGGATCACTCGGGGGGGAGGGGTGGGGGGGGGGAGGGAATGAATCGAATGTTTCTGAGTAGAAAAAGCTTTATGGCCAGCAGCATACATAATCGTTGGTTGGGGAAATTTAGAATCCATCTACATTGGTAACCTTATGCTATGGAACTTCCTCACTGACAGATTGTAAACGCTAAGGTGACCTGCCCACAATATCGACAAAATAATCAATAATCATATAGACAAGTACAACTCAAGGCATTGAATGATTCCCAGCAGGAAATGCCAGGTTTCCTACAAGATCAGAAAACAAAAGTACTTATATCAAAAAACTGCAAAAACCAGTAAACACGACGAGTAAGAGAACGCATTACCACCGCATACTAGTATATCTAGCTCGGCGTATTAATTGCTAAAACCTATGCTATAATCTTGAAATTTCGTGGGTAGGTACACGGAGAAGATCCTTGCTAACATTACACTTGTCACAGATTTGAAATGTTCACCTCATTGATTAATTGGATTCATAAAATTCATATTTAAGATTTTGAAATATCTACTAATGTCAACTTGGATTCTACAAAAATTTTAAGATACTCATGAAGGAAAGACTTATTTTTGTAATTACCACTGAAATTTTCTTTGAAATGCAAAAAAACGCGATTCACTACACAGTGGGAAAATCATGTGCGCTGCCCCAGCTGACAAGGCAGGGGGCGGAGAATAATTGTCTCTCGACATTTCAACTCTGAGTACCTGATGCTACTAAAATTACCAATGATGTGTAGGTCGATAACGCACCATTATTTAAACCACAGAAACTTTTGAGCCAAGCGCTTCGATTGGCCGCGAGTTTGCCCTGTTATCGGATGCTCTGCACAACTCATTACTCAACGCTATCCGCGGTTTAAATTTCGCGACATAATTTTTCACCACGCTGTATATGTGCGAGTGGGGAGTATTAATGTGCGAAAAATCCACAGAGAAAAAATCATTCACTTTGAATAGGATTCGAACCCGGATCCCCCGATTTCCGGTCGAGTGCTGCAGCTAGTTAAGCTACCGAGGCGTCATTCCCCTCCGTGGAAATTATTTTCTCCTCTGTGAGAATGACGCCTCGGTAACTTAAATGGCTAAAGCACTCAACCGGAAATCGAGGGATCCAGGTTCGAATCCTGGTCAAAGCGAATGATTTTTTTCCTCTGTGGATTTTTCGCACAATTTGTGCATTGCGGGTGACTCCCGTAAAAGTTGTCACCGTGGCTAGTCCTGGTATACTTAAGTGAGGATTAATGTGCTGAGGTGGGGTGAGTAGGAAAAAGACTGTTACGGTCCGGAAAGCTTTCCTGCGAAATTGAGGGTGGTAGACAACTCATGCGAGGGAGTTGAGGGGAGGGGGACAATGGGAGTGGGGGGGAGAGGTCGTGTCCGGGGGAAATATGGAACTCAAAAACCACAATATAAAATAATTCGTTCAATGCACATACTATACCAAAACAAATCCATATTGTAGAAGCACTCCAAAGGTACAAAATAAATACGGAAAACTGGGGTAACTCTGGCCCTATCCCGGTAAATTTGGCCCAGAGACGTAAAAAGATTCATAGTTCTGTATTTTGCCTCTAGCATTGAATTATCTTCTCTATGAGACATAGTTCTAGCATCAAACGACAGGTGAAAATTATGAATGACTCTTCTTATGATAAAGATTAATTAACATTTTGATGACGGTTAGGAAGGCATTTTGAACATTAAATAGTTATTGTTATAGTTATAAATATAATAATAGTTTTTTCCTTGGAGAAATGCTACTTTCTGCTTTAAATTTTACCGGAATATAATTAAACAGGTTAAAATCAAGGAACACTTGAGAATAGTACACTCAGATATATTGTGCGGGATATCTTTCAACTCATGGTTTAGCACTAGATTTGTTTTTATGACATCGGGCCAAAGTTACTTACAAAGTTACTTCAAGGTAACTTAAGCCCAAATAAAAAAAAATCCTGGTATTAAAATAGCTTAGAGGTTCAGAATAACCCTAAATTGAAGGTACATGGTCTGTAATTAATGTTAACCACTTTATATACATTTTTTATTAATTTTTAAATTAGATAAGTGAGTTTGTTCCCAAGAAATTATGAAAAGCTGGGCCAAGTTAGCCCAGTTGACGGACAATGAATACATACAGAAAAGAAAAAAATGTAAATATGAATGGCTAATTTAAACGCACAACTTAAGCCTCTCTGAACCACATAACTGATCAAATGAATTCTGATGACGTTGGAAAGATTAACCATCCATCAACATATTACATTTTCCGCTAAGTTACATCTGAAGCAATGAATTTTAAACTTTCAGATGATAGCTCAAGTGTACACACGTAATACGCTAAGAAAAAAGACACAATACGACCGTTGGATAAGGAGTGATACGCACACTTGAGTAACGCTATTGATTGGCTGATTTCCCATAAAATTGAATGCGGTGCTTACGTTGTAGTTCTTTTTAGAGGGTTTTGTATACGATGCACGTAACAGCAGTTTTTAGTATGAGCAACATTAACATTTTGATCGAAATATGATTTTTTCTAAATTCCTTCGTTTTCGACGTGTGAAGGCCTTTCCGAATAGTTTACTCTCATCTCTCCATCAAGAGGACGGATCATCACTCCTCCTACAATAGGGTTTCAGTCGCAACGAATAAATTGTTTACCTATTTTTTAATTTAATCATCATCGCCCCGAAAACGGCGCATTTAAGGTCTTTACTGCGGGGGTATATAACGAACAACAACGATAGTTCAACGAATGAACAATGATACTTCATGGAAATTCCCAGTGTAACAAACCATGCTGACGTGTTTGAGTACTGATGTGGATGAGGGGAGAATATATTTTGTATTCATGACATAATTTCCTATTAGTCCTACATTCTTATGCTACACCTGAACATTTTTCTTTGAATAAATAGTGATACTGTTTCAAATGTATTTAATGTGTCTTAAAATGTTGTGTGACTAGATACCCCGGTATCCGCATTCGGGATGCAATTGTATATGCGTATAGGTATGCTTGTATAGATTTATATTTTGTTTTTGTTTTTTTTTCTCTATTTTTTTGCATATACTGACTCTAGCTGTAGAGTTGTTTTTTTAAACCTTTGTTAAATGATTTTTACGTGATTGTTTTGCAATTGTAAATTATCACAGGGGCCAAATGGCCCACGATAATAAATTAATTGAAATTGAATTGAAACAACGTAGGAAGATCACAAGAAACACATTTGGATTTGGGGAATTCACCCAGGCGGGAATAGAACCCGGTTTAGCAAGCGAGGACTTTACCCCACCGCCACCGAGGCCGGTGGACAGAAATTTTAAGACTACACATCTCTGGATCTCAAAGAAAATTTCACCACCGTACATTCTCACATTTAAACGTCTCATATTTGAGAGGCTGGTATTATCACTATAATCTGACGATTCTATCCGTGGACCATTTTGCCCCTGGTATCCTAGAAGGCATAGCCAGAATTCGGGTTACTAAGGGAACGGAACAGTTGAATTACACGAGCACCCATGTCCTGATGGTGAAAAAACCACTGAAACTGGACTCGAACCCTCGACCACGGGATTAGAAAGCGAATACATAAGCTCTCAGCCACCGGGGCCAACAAAGGTCCGCAAGCTGTAAATTTTCAGGCTTGGCTCTTCAGAGATGGCTTAACTTTTAACCTCCTCAGTCCTACGGGACAAACTCATCAGGACACATCTACTGGTACCTTTGGTCTGAATTGTATTTTTTATGCTTAATTAGATGTAAACAAACAACAATAGCGAATAATGCGAATCATGCTTCTGAACGATGCAGTCATCTGTCAGGAAGCACGGAAATAGTTGCAATAATCACATTTCACTTAGCCAAGCGGTAAAAAATTCAAACGTCGATGTATTGTATAGTAGGGCAGGACCGAGGAGGTTAAACATGCAATAATTTACAAAAAAAAAGACAAATCGAGAGTGGTTGAGCGTGTTAGGATGGCGAGGGCTCCTCAGGCGCAACCCTCGTCCGTGCACAACCGCCGTCTTGCACTCGCATTTGGCCGTGAAAACTCCGAAGGGAGGAAAAGAGAGCGAAGGGGAGAGAAAGAAAGGGAAGGGGAAAGAGGGTCTACCGAAATCGATCGGGGGGAAGGGCGAAATGGTGCGGGAGGAGACTCAGGGCACGAGGGTTAGCAAAAGGGAAGGGTACGAGCGAGAAAGATGAGAGGAGGGTGCGACGCAGGGATGAATAGAGAAGATGGGGTCGGGGCGGTGGGGATGGAGGTGGTCGGGGACGAGCATTCACGCCATACACCCGACGACAGGCTAGGCACACGACGAGAGGATTCCTAGAGATTCTCCATGATTCGCACCTCCAGCATTATGAAAAATCGTAAAAAAAACTCGTTGGTACTTCCACCATTAAAATAAGCCTAGTATTTCCTTATTCAAAAGATCATTTGCTTATTTAGGGCATAATTTTTGTAATTATTTACCTAGTTCAAATAAACAGATAAAGAGCATAAATACTTTTTGTAAAAAGTCTAAAAATCGGTTGTCACCCCATAGTGATATTAGTGTTCCTTTTTTAATATATATTGCTTTTGCGTTAAAAACGCTATATTTTGTGGCCTAAATGGTATACAACTGTATACTATTGCATGCTCTTTTTAATTTTTTTTCTTTTTTGCACTTCAATTTACTTCACATGATGTTTTTTTTTCAATGTGTCATATTTAATGAGATACTTTGTAATGTATTAAAATTTGACAATTTCTTTTGTAACTGTCATGGTATTTAAATTTGAGGATGGTAGATTCCACGTTGGTGTTAACCACTGAAGTACCTAAAGCTCCTTTTTTGTTACCAAAGATGTTATCTATTGTTGTAAAACGACGGCTCTTTAAGGCTCTCTTTATTTTTGGAAATAGGAAACAGCCACACGAAGCCATGTTTGGCGAATACGGAGGCCGGGGCATCGTTGCGGTATTATTTTAAGCCAAACATTAACAAACAACCAATGTAGTGTGAGCCGAAAATTGCTGAGCTCATGAAAATTCTCCTAACCTTAGCGGCAGCCACAGACAAATAGAAACAATGAATCACGCATAAACCATGATAACACTTCAGGGACATGTATACGAACATAAAAAAAGTGACTATTTGAATTCTAAAAACTCGCGAGAAATTAATAAATTTAGTTCCCCTTTGTTTATGAATACGCTTCGTACATGTGCAGCAACCCCTAAACAGGAAACAGGTCATGCACCCACGGCAACAACTGAGCAGGATGCAATCTATCGGTATAAAAATGTACTAATACATTGATCAAATAAGACAATACTTTTACGAAAATATATACTTAACAATTAACATTTTGACAGTTAAGTCATTATCAAGTACACTGGCCAGTGAAATCAATAATTTATATATAAATGGACATTTTGAAACTCTACAATTTGAATAATAAGAAATTCAAGCCGTTTAGAGGCAAGCTACGGAAACGAAGGGAATTCCAATATTATCATGGGGGTACATTCCTTGAAGAAAAAATAAGATAAGCTTATCGCGATCTTTTCAAACTGAGTCGCTGAATAGGAATTTCTCGCACCACAAGTCATTTCCGCGAATCTTACAATGGAACTTACGAGCACAGTAATTCAAAAACAATAAACGCTTTAACTCACGGAAAACATAAGTAGAAAGCAATGATGATCTCAAGCCCGAATGTGATAATAGATTGCACATTGCTTAATCCCACACTACACGAATTGATCAAGTAATTCTCACGGTCGAAGTCATACTTACACGTGGAACAATATATGACACCCTGGCACGCGTACTGGGCATAATTTAATTGCGCAACTAGCTTCTTCCGAATATTTTTTTTGCTGCTCCAATTATGAGTTCACTATAGTAAAATTCAACTGAATTAAAGAAACAACGCAAGGAGCCACCAAAAATGAGGGAATGACAACAGAAATAAAACAACTGAAGCAAAGAATAAGATGGTGATATTATTGGAGGTCACACAACTATTATTATACCTATAGGAAGCAGGATGAAATATCTCTTGAGAGAGAAATGAACGGTAAATAAAACTCGAGAATTGTGAAAAATTAAATTAAATTCGTAGATGCTCTCACAATTTTTTGGAACTAAGTACACTAAGATGGACTATTTAGATATATGGGCAGCAGCAATCCCTATCCTAGGAGTTGGAAACCAAAAATCAATTTCAACTCCAGAAAACAACAATTCCAAACGCCTTTAATCCCGGAGCTTAAAGAAGCTTTCATTTCTGAATCGTTGCAATGAAAACCCCGTTAAACTAAGTCCATCCTTCGAATGAAAATTTAAATGCAGCTCTGATCCACAATTCCTATGATCAAATATTTACCATCGTCCAAAGTACGGTACAAATATGGTAAAGTGAGGGAACCATTTTATTCGTTAATGAAACTTGGGTATCGGCGCCGATTACAAAAAAACTGTCAACGTAAAAGTGAAATAGACATTCCATGCCTAACAGGGGTCTCAAATTGAGGCATGAAAAATGATAAGCCTTAAATTAGGGTAAATCTAAACCTAACACAGATTAAGAATAAATGCCGAAAGGAATGTGGATAGTTCTTCCAATGTCTGATCTGTATTCCGCAGGAGAACATCAGCACCCAAGCTAAGAGGGCAAAAGTAGCTACTCATAGCTACTGAGTCCTACTACCAGAACGAAACAGGTTGGAGTGCAAGACATTTAATGAAAGGGAATCAATTATACCCGCAGCATGCGGTCACTTCACAAGCTGACATAATGAGTAGTTTCACAGCAAAAAATGTAACCGAGAGAGGAATATCAATCCGTGAAACAATTAAGAGGAGGTAGTGAAAACAAAAACGTCACATAAAGAGTGCGTGAATTATTTAAACAAATAATTTTTAGTATTAAATATGGCCATGAGGAAATACTAGCTTCTAATACTCTCTCGAACACCGAGAAGTAAAAACATCACCAAGATCCGCGTTAAATATTACATAAAATCCCTCATTTACTCTATTTCCCCAGGCCTCAGAAAATACCCATACAGTAAGAGGAGGAGAATAGGGAGGGTGAAGTACCTGGATAGATAAAAAGGCACGAGGAAGCGCTGAACACGGTGGGCGATGAAATGAGACTTCTAGATGAGGTACGGAGGAGACAATGGATGCGAGTGCTGTACGGGATGGGGATGTAAAAATTCGTCTTACTTAGAGGGAAGAGAGCTAGGCAAAAGGGGACGGGGAGGCAGGGAATGGGCGCTATAGAAAGAATACATAAAAGGCAGTCGTCCTTAGTGTGAATGAAAGAGATAAGTTCAACTTGGTAAGGGATAGAGACGGAGTATTAGGAAATTTGCCCCATTCGAACCTAGTTTATGAGATAGGACTGATAGTTGTAATTTATTGGAGTACAGCGCAGGGCGGACAGATTCAAAAATAGGTTGTTAAGATACAAATGCAGCGTTTCTAATTGTAACTCAAGTTAGGCTAGGAATGTTTACAATAGCTTACAGGAAAATATAATGTAATTTTACTTAAAAAAATTCGGAAGAGAGATCTCAGAGACTATCTGAAAAATAAAATTCATTTACCGTGGTAATATGGGAGACGATAGCAACGGTTAATAGGTACATAATTTAACGGCGGCGCTCTCTAGGACGGCTCATTGTACGCTTTTCCTTTTCTGCTTGTATTTTTAATTGGTTCTTATTGCGTTTTATTCGCATTCATTCCTTCTTATTATTTTTTGGAATTTTTTAACCCGTATTTCTTCGCGGTAAACACTGCATTATCCTAATCTAGAACGGATGTACATACTTTATTGATCACAAACGACTTTATACGTGAATTCACTTGCGTTGCAGACTGGGGTTGCATGTTGCGATACACAACTGCCTACGTATTGTTAAATTGTGAACGCATTCTTTACACTTTTGTTTATTTTTATGACCATGTAGTGTAAATCAGGGGAAATTGTTACAGCCTGCATGATGTTCAGGGCTGGGCCAAACAGGTCGAGGAGTGTTTGAAATGCAAAATACAAAATACAGCTTAAAATGTATTTTATATACTAAATACCGCTCCGAATGCATTTGAACTACAAAATACCTTTGACTTGGGTGTTTCAAAATAGAAGAACAAAATATTATTTTATATGCTTTTTTTAAATACAAAATGAATTTGTATGGAAACTAAGAGATCTTAAAAAAATAAAACCTGCCTTGGCACGATATGGATAGTTGCAAACGTGAAGAAAACGATTCTAGCGAAAACGAAGTAATCTCTGAAGCATAAAGTTACGGACGTGTTATCAGAGCTACTTCAAAAGTATTTTTAAGAAGTATTTTTTCTATTTTAGAATGGGAAAATACCAAAAACCTGTATTTGAAACACAAAATAAAAGTTAAATTCAGGTCGCGTATTTGAAACACCAAATATAGATTACGAATGTATTTCAAATACGTATTTTAAAATACTTGTAATTGGAATACTGTTGATGTTGGTGATTGGTCGCCCACTGTGGCTCGCAAGATATATTATCTTGAAGCAGAACTCAACAGATAACACACTTTAACATGTATATAAAATACGCGGCCCCATGCTTAAATACTCTCCTTGGGGGAAATTGACTCGCCCCACATCCTTACGACTCCGCGGGAAGCAGGCGAAACGATATGGCGAGCGAGATCAGAGCGAAGAATCTGCGTGGGAGGCATCGCAGACCACTTCGATCAGCGGAGCTCTCCCGCCAACGGGTCTCGCTAATTCCTCGCGCAAACACACCGCTTCCTTGAGACGAGAGGCAGGAACACAACACCTCCCCATAACAACACTCTCTCCCCCCCCCTCCCGATCAAGGAGTTAAACAGGCTTACCTGTAGTGGACTCTACTCCATGAAATGAAAATATATCTACAACTGTTTTTCGTAAATTCACAGACAATAGGGTAGTTTACTTCATCGAAGAAAACAAAAGGCATTGATATCAAATCGTTACCCACCATTAGTGTATTCATACTATACGAATTATTTGGTATTACAAATCCCAGTTCAGACGAATGGCAATGGTCAATTTTAACCGCATTTGAAAAAGGCCAGATTGGCGCCCATGCGATGCCACTCCAGGTCAGGTGCGCAGCTAGGAATTAAAGCTGGGGGGGTTTAGGTGGAAGTACTTAATACCGGGGTGTGTGGGGGTGTGGAATACCCACCAGGATAAGCGGTAGGTGCGAGATTAATAAATTGAGGAATTTTAAGATAAATAGTTCAAAATGGTGAGTTTTACGGCTTTCTGAGGGATATTTTATTGATCTTTACACTATTCTATTAGTAATATTAATCCAATTAAGTACAATGGATTAAAAATAAAAATTTCTCTGAGCTCTGGGGGGGGTTTTGTCCCCCAAACCCCCCGCCCTCGCCGTGCCCCCCACTGCGTGACGTCACAAGGACCTAGTTTTTATACGAGTAGATAGGAGTTTTACACCGTCTGAGATTACCAATGCATGCATGAGGCAAAGAGCTGAGGGAAACATCTTTTAATAATCACCTGTTAAAATTGCCTATGGTCGGAAAGTTTCCTTCGTTTGATAAGGTATTAATAATCTTCATTTAAGTCAAGCGCTATATGCTAGCAGGGTACTCTGCTACCTGCTAGCAGCCTCCATCGCAGCAAAGCACATACACTTACCCCAAGGTCACCTCAAAAGGCGACAGCGGGAACCAGAATGACGTCATACGGGGTTTTCCCAGCATTCATACTTATCCGTCGCGTTTTCGCACGCTTGAAAATTTTCACTTTTCATTTAATCGCGAAAAATAGATATCGTCGTTTAAAAATCTAAAAGCGTGAAATGCGTACTCCAGGAGTAATAATCTTTCCATTTTTGGCAATAAAAAAATAATAGGAAACCACCCTATTACGGTCACCAAACTAGACAGTTCGGCAGCGATATGTAACTTACGGCATCACAAATATATATTTTAACTTTTCCAATAGTGAGATTATTTCTCTTTAAGCATTCAATTAATGCCATGGAAGCGAGGGAGGATCTGGGGAGGGGGCGGCTTACTGATCTTGGCTCCCCCTGTCAAACAGTTCCGGCCCTGAAAGTCGTCACCGACAAATCCCACGCGGAGGAACCCAGATGCAATGGAGACATCCGCCAATGAATTCCGCGGAACACTAGAAGAGTCCTCATTCTTGGGTATTTTTGCTATGCTACACGTATTTACCTCAAACGATATACTGAAATTCCTTGCAACTTATTTTTTGGTTTCATTAGTATCCATTACGGAGGAGACAGAAGGTATGGATGGAGTTAGTGCTTAGTGGGGAGGGGATGTTGAAAATGGTGTTAGGGGGTAGAATGTTAGGGAAACGAGGGAGGGGAAGGAAATGAATAGGATTTTTAGATAGATTGAAAGGGAGTAGACCTTACAGTGAATTAAAGAAGGCAGTAATGGAAGGAAATGGAGGCTCCCAGATCACTTCTTGAATACTCCATGGAAACCTACCATAATCGGTAGAATAGTAAAATAAATAAATAAATCAGTGTCCATGGGTCGGTTCGGAAGCATTCCACAGCATCTCTAGGCACTGGAGAATCTCGCACGCGTTCACGCGGCTACTTTGCTGAGAGGACGGCGAGACCAAACACTCCGATTCACACCACCTCAAGCCAGAAAGAGGTTGCGCCGATCAGTATGCTAATGTATGTGCATTGAATGCAACAACCTCCCGAGACCTGGGCAAAGGGTGAAGCTTGGGAATCTATTCTGGGTGCGGAGCGAGCGGGGCCTGATTTCTCCACAAACTCTCAGCTGCACTTCCCCACAAAGATTATCTGTCGAGCCATTTGAGGCGCGAAGCATCATATCCTGAAAAAATTGAATTTTCGCATTGCACGTGTAATTCCTGAATGTTCAAGAATTCCCATACTATTTTTATGATGTTCATGACAATTTGCTAATACTACCGATTATTTATCTTCACGAGAGATCATCATGTGATTACGCTAAGTAAGAAGCTTTTCAAAAGTAAATTTACCACATCAAAATGAATTTTGGTTGGGAATGAAATGTTCATACATCGAAAATTTAAACATGCGATACCGGGATAGGGAATAATCGCCATGCGCCAGAAATATGATTTCTCCAGACTTCTCCTTCATTTACCCTGACATTCTATGACTATACAGACGCAATGAAACCACGAATTTCAAAGTTATTCAGAAAAGTGGACATCCCGATCATGAACCCTATGATTATCTTCGCAATCTCAGAAACTTGAAATTTTTACGGTACGCAATTCTATGGCTAGATAACCAGGGGCTACGCTATTCCAAGTTACAACAACTCAATGCCAACCAGGTATATTTCTCGGAGGTGTTTTGGTTTTCCAACACACCACTTCCTGAAAAAGTCGACTTCCCGAAAAAAGTCGAGTCCGATAAATCAAACGTTTACAAGATGATTCTTCTCGGAAAATTGCAATACTTGTAACTAAGGCAAATAATAAAGGTAAAATTGAACAAAATTCCATATAAACTGAATCAAAACACAAATAAATCGGTCGATTTTGTACCGTGCGGGTCAATGACATGGAAGCAGGTTAAATTTCCTGATTTTAACACCCGCATTGTAACGGCAACTATATAATTTAAGAAGGCACCTGAATGTGTGTGTCGACAAGATAAGGCAAAAGCATGAAAATGGCCCGGATAAAATCAAAACAAAAACTAAATAAACAAGTTTCTGATTTTATATGGCGACGACGACTTGGTGTTCCGATGATTCTCCCATTTTTCCCATTAGGAATCTTAATGTAAAGAAAATACAGGCACCCGACTTCAAGTACAACCAGAAAAATATACCCTAAAGGGCATAGTGGGAAAAAAAACGATAAACCAACTTTAACTGGAGCAGTAAGTGCGCTAGCCATTTATATCCGACAGCGAGTGGTCGCGGGAGGATTGAAAAAACAGATTGCCTAATTTTACCCAGAGTAATTACGATCCATTGGCGGGAAAATTGACACGTTTCACAGGCGGAAACAAAAACATGGCCACGCACCAGCGCATTCGGTAGACTGCGGCAAAAAATGCGTCGCGAGGACCGATTCGAAACGAAAATGCAGTTCTCAAACGGCGAACGATAAAAAGAGGCACGCTAGTTCGAAGACGCGATTAATAGAAACCATCATCGATGGCTACGGCAATAAGACGCGACGCGAAGGTGTCTCACTATGCCGCTGGGACTGAGATCCAAACAATGCAACAATGCTGATACCCCGAGAGCCAGATACCATTCACTAGGATACCTGAGTGGGTGCTTTCCATTCATGCGACTTATGAGTCGACTTGTGTCAGCTCGCGGCATTTGTTTATAACTCTCCTATTCCTGTGCGTTACCGTTTGTTGACTTGTGTCACAACCGTCGGCGACACACACCGAATGGAACACGAAAACCGCGACGCAAGTCGACTTGTGTCGACGTGTGTCAATGAATGGAAAGCACCCAGTGAAGCCAAGAAATTGCGCATCTGGCCATCTTGATGGCCTCGAGAATTGCACTACATTTAAATAAATGAGAATTTGCGCAGCTTTCCATGTTTCCTCAGTTCATAAGATTTGGACTTAACTGTCGATTGCATTATAAAACACTAAGGCCCTATTCCAAAGTTTAAGCAATTCAAAAAGCACTCACATTTTGGTCATTTTCCCAATTAAAATACATGGCAATATTGAATCGCAGGGGACAGTATTTCACTAATACAACAAAGAGCAGGCCCCTTTTTTTGCCATCTGTCACTGCTGGGTGACACCGGCTTGACATTTAGCAGAACGGAATATTCTATTCCTCAGGCGTTTATCGTTCACGTTCATTCCAAGCTTCCAATCATGTTTAGCAGTACGAAGCTAGATATCATATTCTCCATCACCAAGCAGAACTGAACTAACATAAGTATGGAGAAATGGTGCAACCCATGTACATGCGTAGCTTATACGGATGACTCCACCGCCATCCTGATCGATATAACTGAATTTTTTTTCATTAAATATACCACGAGATAACAACACAAAATTAACGTAATTCGACGGCATCGCTAGTAAAGGGACATCAATCTATTCACCCTCTTTAAGAATGAACATGAAGCATATCTTTTTTCCATGCCTGAACCAAAATCAGTCTCTGATTCTAGGACCACTGTAAGTGACCCTTCTCACCTCCACGCCCTATATCTCGGACAAACACTTATCTCAATTCTTTTCTCATTTCTAATTTTAATCTCTGGAATTCCCTGCCGTCGTCGATGAAAGATCCCTCTTCTCTATCCATAAAAAAAAATTAATTACTACCTCTGGGAGAACTTACGTCGGTAAATTAAATATATTGATTTTATGGTACACATTCAAAAGTTACCTTAGTTTAGTTACCTATAAATTTTTTTGTGATTTTTCTCTTCTTCTTGCTTGTTTGTGTATGTTCTAATTGTTTACTTGCGGTAACATTTGCTTATGTGTATACATTTTACTTTGCTTTGCGGTGCGAATAAAATTGTGCCACGTGAATTTTTATTTTTGTTTCTTGAGCAGAAATTGATGTCTATTTGCATTTGCTCTTAGGGGGAAACCCAGAGCATTAATAAACTTTCACTCAATCTTCAACGAGGAATTGGTCGCGAAAAAAGGACGAAATAAGACCGGTCGAGAGGAAGTGATGCGCCGCCTCCAACCTTGGCAATGAAGACGCTACCCGTGCGCTGACGGGAAAGGGATGAATGCAGATTATGAGAGGGAGGATGTATTTGCAAGGAGGAATGAGCACTAATTAGAATTCGAACGTCCTCCGCCGTCCGCTCCGGGGTCCACACGCTCGGCACGGCAGCGAGCATCGGACCGCTCAACGCTCCACTGGTTTAAGAGGGCGGTGGAGAAATGACGCGGAAAAAAAGCGGCATCGCGAACCACATCTGCTTCTCTCGATCGCTACGCCACGAGGGAGTCCGCCCGTCCCTCCCGCTGCTGCTGCTTCGGCAGCCGCAAGCGCTCTCCACACGCGAGTCACGAATCGAACGAGGGGGTCGCGATTGGACCGAGGAAATCACAAATATTATTATAAGACTCTTAACCCCTTCCACTCAATTTCATTTTATGAATACCGTTCTCATCTTCAATTTATTATACTTGAATCTTTTTGAAAGGAATGCTAGGTATTGAAATGATATTTGAGGTTTTTAATCAACATAGAACAATGAAATAAAAAGTGATTATAATTTCATATCGTGAGGTATCTAGTTACGTACATCGAGAACACAGCTATCGCTACTCGCATAATATCATTTGATTACTTCCAATACATCATATTTCATGAAATATAAGTTCTTCATGTTCTTCATTAACATTGTTAAACCTTCAAAATATTGATATTTTTGCCCTAAAATTGTGTTAAAATTATGAAAAGCCGATGACGAGCTACACCCGCCAGTGCATGATTTGGCATCGGAAGTTCATGAAGAGCTAGAGTCGTCATGGCAGCGCAAAGGGGTTAATTCGTCTGCCAAAAATGGCGTCAACCAACACACTTGTAAATGGGTAAACACATGTCAACACTCGCGATGATGAAAGCGAAAGATATCCGAATCTCACGGAGAAATAGGTAATTATTACGGCGGTTAACCAATATTTATATTTATGATGTTATAATTTATTTATTCCTATATCCCCGAAAAAAGCTCACATTGACCTTTTACATCGGGGCTTTCAACAAGATAACATTTACACGTGCACGAACAACCATGCCATTGGTAGGGGCAATATAACCAAGAGGGAATGGAACCCGTACCTCTTGTTTGGAAGGCGAGGACTTTATCCCGCCGCCACCGAGGCTGGTAAAATACCATATTCATCCGCTTTCAATAAGAATGAGAAATTAAGAATGGAAAACAGATCGGATAAGGATATTAAGAGTGAGAAATGTATTTATTTATACGTTTTGAAGTTCTAAATTTAACGCATAGATATTACTATGGCAGGATAATTTGGCTAAGTTGGTAACCTGGCATCGCCCCGTAACTATACCACCTAATTCTAATGCTTTACCATCTGCTCTCTCTAAACATCTACGAGACATTCGATATCACAATTTTTACAATCCACAATTTAGCAACATTTGATCAGACATATGGTTCACCGTTATGAACTATTAAAGCGATCATCACCAACTCAAAATATTGAAACTTACTCCTTCCTACGAATTATAACACAATTAGTTTACCTGCTATTTTGAACAAATAGAACCATAAAAATTAAATTTTGTATTTAAAAAAAAAGAAAGAAGGCAACAAATATCTGTGAGAAATACACAACTTTGAAGCTTATACTACCTAAGTATTACTTTGCTAAAAATTGAGTGAGGAACGAATTAACCTATACATGTTGCTATGTAACCGACATTTTCAAAGATAGTTCCAAGGAAGTCGAAAAAGGATGTTTATCCGCTTGTGATCAACATAAAATTATACTGTGGCAATCAAGGTATTTTCACCCTCCCTACACGTGAACCTCAAATACTAACAGGAATGGAGTAGAATTAAGTCTGCTCCTCAGTTTTGGAAACAACGAAAAAAAATTCTACTTTCTGCAGTAAATGAAAACAGGAGATGATAGCGGAGCCAAGTACATTTTTTTCTAGAAGACGGAACTGAAGAAATATAAAATTGAAAAGTCAGAGAAAAGAATCATAACACATTTTTCTCTATAAATCGGTTGAAAACGTAATGAATACCTATTACGAGACGCGCTTCCACTGATTGAAATATTATGATATGGTCCATGAAATGCACATAAAGGTTCAGAAAAACGTAGACAACAGAGGTAAAACATTTTAAGTAAATCACATATCTTTACTAAAGGAAAACAAAGGAAAAATATTAGCAAGTCACATGATGCCGCATTAGGAACGATGTTATACTTAAGATGATACTACTTTCAGCCATATACATCTTAGTCACCACAACGAGAAAGAATGAAACGGAATGAAACCTATTTTCAAAAGATAACAAAATAATTTGATAAGGGTGAAATGCCAAAGAAGCTAGTAATCACGTGAGGACAAAGGAGCTATATCCTGGGAGACCCACTCGGTCCGAGAGACATGACTAAATGCACGATTCCTTGCAAAACTTCGCTGTCTCAAGAATATCTACGACGGGAATTTCCATTGTCCTCCTCCGCAAAATGCACGTAAGCATTTTGAACTGAAACAATCCATGAGGCACTATTTCACAGTACACACTCTGAGATGGTTTCTTCTCCACCTCACAGACTCATAATATTGACGCCGCTGAAAACGTAAAGGCCGTTTTACACGGTACACGGAATTGCGCAATCTGACGTACGTGCGAAGGCGCTATCAAAATTGCGTCGTGTAAAGCGGTGAATTGCTAGAACACATGCGAGAATGCGTGGATGCGAAAATGCGTGGATGCGAGACGGCAAAATAGCCCCTGTTCTAATTTCGTTCATGCATTCGCGCAATTCCACGCCATTTCATAAATAAATGCAGCTCTACCCTGCGCAATTCCGTGCCCCGTGTAAAACGGCCTTCACGCTGAGCGGAAAATAGGAACCACACGTCACCCCCCTTTCCTAAAGTATCACCGATAAGTACTAGGGGGCAAAAAACAACACTACTAATCTTAATCCGTATATTGATTCGGTGTTTTGGTGAGTGGACGCTTTTTGGACTCAGGCATAACACTCACACCTAATTAATTTTCTTCATGCACCCAAATTTTTTAACCTGTCCAGACTGTCCAAAGCTCACTCTAAACTAAGATCTTTCAAACCACTCTGACAGAACTGATTCAAGTCTCCATTCACGTCAGAAACCGTAAAGCCGTAAAAACCGCAAAACCGACAGCGAAAAGTAGGTAACTCCTTCACCTCGGCAAAGACAAAATACTCAGGAAGTGATACATAACCAGAGAGAAAAAATAACCGGATCTAGCCGCACCCAGGAATGACGACCAACTAGGAGGTTCAATTTTCGACGAACGAATGTTTCCGGCGGATTAAGGTACGGTAATCGGGTAAGATTTTGATTTCTATGCCGAGATATTATGAGTAAATGATCACCCTAAATTAAGTAATACACAAATTTAAAATGCACGTAATGTCTTAAATATATGTCCATGATTACCGACAGAATCAAAATAACGATTCCACAATTACCTACTACATTTAATAAAACTGGACCACAAACCGAAAAGGACAAGATAACCACTCGCCAGCACCTTTAAGTCTCCGTCAGAGTGAATCACTTAAGAATGGATACATCACCCTGGTTCTGAATTACAAGCGAAAGTCGCAACATATTTTATACTCGATCCATCAAACACGTTATATATTGGTACCAGCATTAGGTCCAGCGAGATCAATAAAACTACTCATAAAAGTAACCTACCATTTCAGATTAAAGAGCAAATCGGATATTGATAAATTATAATTAAATAAAACCTAAATACTATCGGCAGAAATGAAGCTTCAAGGGAGGCAACACAGAGCATCAAATGAAACTGCGGGCACAATTGGAAAGAAAGGAGGAAACTTAGAATGGTAGCACACGAAGAAAATTCCAAAATTATCATAAGTAAAAATGGAAAAAGCGCAGCACCATTGTTGGTTGCGAATACATTTTTAACATTAAAGACATAATAATTGACAGACCGATGGACGCAATACTGAGGTTTGGCGAAAGAAGAAAGATGATAATACCACATAGCCCTCTGATTCTGAAAGGAGACAAAAGCTACCAAGGAATGTAACCTGTTAGAAGAGCGCATGGCTAAACCATTTGACCCTGTCGAGATCAGGAGACTGAGAACGCGCCTCTTCCATCCACACAATATTTCCTTCTCCATCCAATTCCGCCCCGCTTATCCTAAATAGGTCTGACGATTCCGGCCTCAACTTAAGCCAATGAGCTCCTCCAAGCCACACTAAAGAAGAGATACCCTAACGAGTGAAGTGAAGAGAAAAGAAGGAAATCCCGAGACACAAGGGAAAAGATGGAGGGGCAAGTAATATAATACACACATTCACGATAAAGATTTCTGCTATTTCCTCAAGCTATATAATATCCGTTGATCCATAACTGTCGCAAAAAATCCTGAACAAAATTTTAAAAAGATGAGATGATCCTACCAGGAAAATATCAATACATACATTGATAAATATCGAACTGCAACACTATTGGCAAGTGTTATATTATATCCAATACCAAAATACTGAGATACTAGGTAAAAAATAGTGCACGCCACGAGGAAGCTACTTCAAGTTACATAAATGCTAGACTAAATGCAAAAGAATCTAATTAGACGTAATACCAAACAGAGTGGTGCACGTTGAAAAAAAAGGCACGAGGTGAGAATCAGGGTGCCAAAAATACGTGGAGAGATTAAAGACATCACACGTCACGAATGAGAATTTTTGTCAACAAACCAACATCTGCATCTAGATCAAGGTATGAAAGTATCATTATCATTGTCATAAGAGAGCTCATTCATTCAACTTCACTACGGCGATTGGTCACTGAAGGAGTTACAGGTCAGAAGAAGGCTGATAGAATGAGAAAAGGACCAACAGGATATTTCCTCCGCACAAACCTTTATGCCTCGCTCCAAAACTTGAGCGTGATCGCTTTTAACCACATGACTCATATACCTCGCCCGATTTCGGGAAACAACCTTCTCCTGCGACTCCAGTCATCGCTTCAAGTTAACACTCACAGACACTTCGGAGATAATTCTCAACCCTTGCCCTGCGATGGTCCCATCATCATCACCAATGGTGAGGTATACGAGAAAATTATCACGAAAATGCGTTTTTTAAACTCCCTTACACACCATTACGGTAGACATTTAGGCACAGAAAATATCTACGGTAAAAATTATATGCTTGCATATTTGAATGAGATCCAGCAACAATAATAATTAGAGTTTTTCGTTCTAAATAAAGGTAATAAGAGATAATATAAGCTGTAAGAGTGTAGTAATCCTAACAACGTTGTGAAATGGAAGGTCGCAATAATTTACTTCTTCAAAAAAAATAACTTTACTTGTTCTTCAATGTTAAAGATAACTAAATGCTTGGGAAGCATATGCTACGTAAGCTGAAATAAAATACAGTACCATTCGCAAAAAAAGACGATCTTGCCCATTGTGAACTGTGTGCTTGCCGATGAAAATTTACCATTGACCCCAACAGGAAATTATAGTACATACAGGGTGGGCTCTACGATAGCCAAACCTTGAGGTTGATCACTGAGGGAGTTACATACTATAAGTAAAAGAGATCGATAAGATGGCAAACTTATTACCATTCCGTCATTCAACGTCCTACGCTATTATGAAAATAACAAAAAAGACTCGAAAGTCAAAACCCATCTCTGATATTGACCCAGTCAGTTTTTCACGGAGTGTATCCTTTAGTGTGAGGCATAAAACGTTTCTCATAGTAATGATAAAACCAAAAATTAACAAATAAATAAAAATCGAATGATAATCGCCGAGGAAGAGAGAGAGAGCGGATCAAGTCGTACAACCGCGACAATGCAGGCGGAAGGGAGAGAGGGTGACAAACGAAGACGATATGAGAATTAGCGATGGGAAAACATGCACAACAGAGAAGAGAAGAGAGAGGGGGGGGTCTTGATATAGCAAGAGGAGGCAGTGACTTAGCAGGCTAGGAGAGGGGGGGACACACACGATGAATGGGAGGGGGACGCATGAGGAACTTATGGCCGGGGGAAGGGGAGATGACGGAGGGGAGAGAACCGGTATCCGGGGCGCTACCGTTAACCCTCGCCACCGTTCCCGGGGCGAGGCACACGCGCTCTGCCCCGGGCAAACGATAGCTTAACCACGGTCGGACACTCTTGTTTCCTGAGGAACCATACACCAACACGGAAGGAGGGTGAAATGGAGGAAAATACTCGGCACGGGGTTGACTTCTGATGACGACGAATTTTGAACAAGTCCACAACCCCACAAGGCGGAATTTCTTCAAGGGACATCAACTCGGGCAGATTCCCTTAACAAATAAATTTACAAAAAATTATGACAGCCATGATAATAATATTCTGTACAAAACTACCCTAAAACGTAAAGAATTGATCACAATAGGGGATTTTTCAGTACTATTCGGAAAATCGGCGTGACAGACGCAGGAATTATGCGAGCAAAAAACTGGATCTTCGTGAGTGTGTCTTTGAGATCTTATCGAGGTGTAATGCCCGAGTAATGTACATTTTTTCGTTAATTTGTAGGACAGGTGGGAAGGAAGAAGGGCAAGGGACAGCTCGGAATGAGTTACATAGGACAAAGGGTTATAAAGGATGTAAAAGAGATTAAATACGCCGCTATAAAAAGGCTATCGGACAGGAGAGAGGAATGGAGAGCTGCGTCAAAACAAACCTAAGGAAGGTTGATTTATGATGACGATGAATTTGGAACGAGTCGACAAGCCGAAAATAGAATTTCTCCAACGAAGGACCTATATTCCCTATATTATGACTTAATTAAATAGTTAAGTAATAATAGTTAATAAGGTCGAACTTCCACTATATCACGCCTGAATAAGTTAAACTTATTCGAATATCTGAACTCTAAACCGTAGGGAATAGGTTAAAATACGGGATTTTGCGGAGGTATTCGGAAAATCATGAGCATGACAAATGCTAGAGTTTCACGAGTCGGCAGCTGGATCCTTCGTGAAAAATTACATTTAAGAAACTGAGCTCCTTCCAAAATTAATTTTCTCTTCCATTCTCCTCAATTTAAATCTGAAGCTGGGAGGATTGATGATTTTTTTATTTGAAAATGTTTAATAAACACTACTTGCAATTACAATAATTTTATAAGAACTATTTAACGGGAAGAGTTAGAGAAAAGCAAAACAGAATTGATTAACAGAAGAGTAATAGAAAAGCTTCTTTGCAAACCACAATTAATTTAAAGATGATTTAAACAAGTAAAGTAGGAAAGCATGAAAAAATAGTTTTTCTGATACATTATAGCTTTAAAAATTACTCCTCTCATTAATTATTTATATTTTTCAATCTTGCTACTCAGGCTGAATTCTTAAACAACGAAAGGTGTGGGAGAAATGGTCAAAAGATTACTATCTAAAACATCAATTCAGATATGACGTGGACAATAAAATTCTGACGAAGAATATTGGCCAAATTAATAAATCCATATCTGGAGAAATACGGCACAACTGTAAAACTTTGCAAGTAAAACAGCAGTTTCACAAGTTGGCAATGTGATCCTTAGTAAATAATAATAAAATAATACTGACGTCCTTCCAAAATAAAAAACTTTCATAAATCATCCTCAACTGTGGCACAAGGATTTTTCACCAATTCATTGCAGAAAATAATCGACTTAAATCAGAATAAAAGAGCAAGCGAAATAATACCTTAAGCTCATCGAACCATTAGCCTCGTCCGTTACCTTTGAGCAAAGGTTAATTACCTACATCTTTATTAAGATTTTGACAAAACTGCTAAAAAGAACGTCGATATCACAAGTTGACGCTCAAAAATTGTAATGATGCATGTTATTCTCTAATAACTCCCCTACTATTTTCACTAAAGATCCACATCCCTAAGCTTTAAAATTTTAGAAGCCCAAGCATGTGAAATACAAAACTAAGACTACGGTGTTTTGACTTGCAAACCCTAGGCCTTTTGAGGAATCAACATTGTGAGAGGAATATTAGGTAAACTATTTAACTCGATTAAGGAATAGCAGCATCTATTTGGACGTCTTGAAAATTATAGGCGGGAGACTGTGATACCTAGGAGAATTTCAGGAATAGGCGGTGACATTGGTCATAGATACGTGCCCGGAAATTATGGGCGTCTTTTTTGCTAGATGGCACGCAAAAGCGGGCTTCCCTCTTGGACACGCCATGGTGAGGCGACGGAGGGCAGAGGATAGAAGAAAGAAAGAAATAGAGGTGCTAAGGGAGGCAGCCATTCCGGTTTGGATACTTGAACTAGCCCCGTTGTATTTCCTCCCTTCGGCCGCGGGAAACAAAAACACGAGGAGAAACGGATAGAGCGCGACATCGTGAAACGAAAACAAAAAAAAATAACCGCAGGCAAACATCAGACGGGGGTAACTATTTCTCCGTTATGACTTAAGTCTGTCAAAACTCGGCAAGATCCGAGCCAAATTTTGGGTTTCAGAAAAAAATGAAACCAATTCAGGCCAGTGAAGTCTACTCTACAAAATATGTCAATGCATGCTCGATTTTTGCCACCGATTTTCAAGTTCCGGTTTTCATTGACACTTCTAAAATTTTAACTCTTTAGAAAGTAGTGCAATGCAGAAATTAGTAGTGGGGTTATTACAGAAAAAAAACAAGGATCATAAAGATTTTTTGAGCGACAACACATGATGCCGACTGCAAACGTCCTTTTTTGTGGATTTTGTCAGTCTTGGTGGTGTTTAAAGGAGATAAACTTTGCTTTAAAGTATCTGGATTGGAATTATGGATGTTAGAGCCTTCTTTTTTGTTAAATTATGCAAGGAAGGTATTATTTCGCTTGCTCTTTTCTTCCCATTTAAATCGATTCTTTTCTCAAAAAAAAAAAAAAATTAATTGCGACATTTCAAAATAACTATCATCCAAAACGAGGGATAAAATTGGAGATGAGTTATAAAACTCAAAAATAAGGAAAACATTTGGCAGAGACGGACGAAGGATAAAACGCCAGAGGTAAGCATCACAAATAGCTAGACTTTCCATAGACTAATCCAGGTTACGTCTATTTTTCAAGGCCCATTGGCAATATAATATTAATTTAATTAATAATAACTTAAATTAAAAACTAGGGCTCGTGTATATAATGTTTGAAGGAAATGAAATTAGAAGATGGCAATAACGGGTAGGCAATAAACCCAGGTCCATCTACGTTACTTGCATTTAACTCGTATTAAGGTAAAAAAAAACTCGAGGTTTTCACATGAATACCACAGGAAGAACAAGGCGCCTGAATTATCACATTTACATTACTTATGAAAGCAATAGTGATTCAAAATCGAACATAATACTATCTATTCCTGAAGAAGCTTCCAAATTATAGGGGCCTCCAAAATTACTGTAAGGTGTGTAAAAGGAAATTACGATGTAAGTAATGATAGGTCTTTACAATAAAACGCCCGCTTCCTACAAAGAATGTGTGAGCGCCGAATTGAACGAACCATGAGGCACTCCTACCCGCAATGCCTATTAATCAACTAATAAAACAATATGCACATAAAATATGGTACTAAAAATATTAATGGATATAGTAAAATTACATCACCGTTACAGTCGTGTGTTTCATTCCGGAGACAAGCATAATGATGCAGTTTAAGCATAAAATTTTATGGTGATGGACTATGAGTCTTATTCATAAAACTACCAATTTGGTTCATGAACATGGCAAGTTTTAATGACTTGCCTCCACGGATGCAAAACGCATCAGACCAAAAATGCTTAGATCCAAGAGATAACATGAGGTTCAATAATGAACGGTGACGAGGTGCCACATTCCTACGACACGGTGTCTAACCGATAACCACTACCGTTCGAAGATGTGGGACGCAGGCGACTGCAGGAGAGTGTTGAGGAAGAGATAGAAGGGGGGAGCGGGAGAGGACGCAATCTCCGAGGCCTTCATCTTCGGAGGGAAGAGATAAGGCATTCAAGGCGGCCTGCGCATTAGAAGAACACATTGCTCCTTGAAAATATGAGCGATAACCTCTCCAAAATCACCCGTTTGCGGCCGGGAGCAAACGGCCGCAGGGATGACGAATTGGGGGGTACAGTAAAAACCAGCTCATAAGGTGCTCCGCGATTTAAGATACGCCACAGGTATCGCATGTCCTCCTAAATTCATAGTATTGAGATTTTTATTGTTGATTTTGAGTCACTTTTCGGCAAAAGGAGACCAATGAACTACCGCACCAAAAGGATATATCAGCTAATTTTGGCAACCCGCGTACAAATAGGTCGCGGAAGACACCTTGAACGACAAAATAACTTATTCATATTATAGAAACTACTTATTACAGATGAAAAAGAGTAGAGATGTGAGGAAACTATTCATCAGATTCTACGTACAAAGCATGTGGCTCCATGGGAGCGAGGCTTGGACGTTGCCAGGAGCACAGATATTAATAATGGAAGCATTCGAAATGTGGCGCTACCGAAGAAAGATGAAGATAAAATGGATCGCCGAGTAAGTAATGAGGAATTGCTATAATGAGTGAGAGAAAGGAGAAGTTTTCTAAAAACTTTAAGGAGAATACGGGACAACTTAATTGGCCACATAAGACATAATGGCCTGATGAAGACAATCGTAGAAGGACAGGTGAAAGGGAAGAAGGGCAAAGGACGGCCCCGAATGAGTTTCATAGGACAAAGGGTTATAAAGGGTTTGAAAGAGATGAAATACGTCGATATAAAAAGGCTAGCGGACAGGGGAGCGGAATGGATAGCTGCATAAAACCAATGTTAGGATTGTCCTCATATGATGATTAGGCAAATAATTGATAATTTGACTCAAATGAAAGAGACCAACCTGATAAGAGGATACCCGAGCTACTCGTCTCTAGTCACCAGAAAAAATTAATCAGCTGGGAAAAGTAAAGAAATATTTTGCCGAGCTCTTGAATACTGCACGATACAAAACTCCTCCCCACTACTACGACCATGGATAAAACAATATCAAAAATATCGTTGATACCTGATATTGCACCATGACATGCTTCCTTATGTCACAACTTCCTCCAGTCAACTCAGGTCGTAAGACTTCCACAGCACTTGAAACAACAAAATATTGAATTCATCTATCTCCAAATAATAGAGCCTTTGAAAAAATAATTATCCACTGGCTTAAAATAACGAGTGGTATGTCAGATAACAATAAAAAAATTGGGATACCAATCCTTCAACGGATAGGAAGGAAAAAAAGAAACCATTTAATCAGCAACTCGATCATCATAAACTATCATCAAACAGCTTTCCTGATTAACTGATTAAACCTTCTCCAGGCATCTAACGTAACCACAAAGAGTAACCATGGAATAGCCGGACAGACAATATTATGCATGGATTGGACCGATAATCGAAAGATTTTAACCAGAAATTCCGAGTGGGCTCCGATACATGACATTTCCTCAGGATCGACAACATACAAACATTTCGCCTTAAAGAACGACAAGCACCACAACTGTGAAAAATAAATGCAAGATAAATTTAAACCCAGGAAGACCTAGGAAACTACTAACAATAAATAAGACCTATGAAAGAAGCCTACCGAATTTGAGGAAATGTTTACACGCTTAACATATAAATTTGGCAGTAAGAGTTGGGAAAACGTTTGGATAGACCATCAAATAGCAAAAATGTTTCTTTTCCTGACTCTTAACGACTTTCCACACCTTTTTCAATTACGTAATATTCAACATTTGCAGCAGAGAAAATGAGAGTAAAGGAGTTACACATCAATCTTTACAAATGCATAGCAAATTAACCACAAACAAGAGTACAACCTGAATTTTGGGAAAAACTGGAAATGGAAAGATCAAATATCAAACAGGCATAATGTTGAAAGAAAATCAGTCACATTTTACTTGTATCACCGCTTGACTCACAAGCTAAATTGATTTTTCCCGATTTTATGGTAGATTTCCCTGACATTCCATACGAAATAAAACCCTTCACATCCCAGGTTATCCAGGATGGTGGCCACACACTGAAGGAGGGATAAACTGCTACGTAGTTCATCTGATTGGTTGGACGAGATCCATTCATTTATTATTGCAATGACGGAACCAGAGTGATACATCATAACGCACAAAGCAAATCGTGGGGCACGAGTGAATAACAGACACGAGCGACGACAACACCTCTCAATGAATTACACTTTGGAAGGTGGCATCGCGACTGAGCTACACAAAACGAATACTTTCCGAGCATGTTATCAGAGAGCTGCTTCGCCATCGTGGACAACATTCATCGAGATTAAAAGTTAAAATAACGCTGCAGAGAATGTGGGTGATTCAATCCAAACGCTCATAGCTAACCTTCATCCAGCTATTTTCTCCGACCGTAGTGCCAATTTCATGTAACCAACGCAATGTCAATTGTTACAATCATACACTAATAACTCTAAAGTCAGATAACGGGCCCAAAGTTTATTTTCATCTACTTCTCATGCCGTAGCGAAAAATATATAAGATATTTTAAGGAAATGACAAATGTTCCAGCAGTAATAAATATTTTCTTCACACCTTAGGCGTGGTCACATGATGCATTTACTCGCGCGGTTAAATGCGCAGACGAATCATCGAAATTGTACCATGTAAACACTTAAAACTGCACAAATGCATGCCTAGGAAATAGCCCCTGCTCTAATTTCGCGAATCTATCCGAGGATTTGTCCCGCCACATACTTGCACGGGAATAGAGTCATCGTGTAAACACGGATTTCGAAACATACTATCTCTGGAGCCTGCATGAAAAATAGTTTCTTTCCAATTTCCACAATTTAGTACGGAGAGACTATTATTTTGTGTCCGCAAGTCGATAAAGTACGGTTAGAGGGTTATATTTAAAAGTTTTTCGTGAAGATGACATAACTTCCTGTCTCGCACCAATCTCCATCCAACGCCCGGGCGGCAGGGTGGAAAAACTGGCAGGCAATGAAACCGACCGCGTGATTTCTCCTTCACGTCAGTTGCGGACGGCCCGCCATCTTGAAATCGGCTCTCGTGAAAACGACGGCCGTGGCTGAGCTAGGAGGATGGGAGGAGGGGGGGAGAAAGAAGAGGGGAGGGGAAGTAGAGACGAACCATGGGAAGGGAGGGGAAAAAATCCCCCACGGCCCAGACTCGGGTGGAGAGAGAAGAAAGAGAGGAGTAGGAGGAGGAAATCGGAGATCGCGATTATTGCCCTACAAAGTAGAGAAGAAAGCTTCTTCGGACTATTCGCTGAGGGTCCCTCCATCCCTGCTTCGGTGGAGGAGAAGACTTCAGTCGCGGAGGTGGGAAATCAGAGAACAGAACGACTATTGAGGGGCGCGAGGAGGGTACGCCTGTCGGGGGAAAGGAAGGACGATGGGCGAGGAAGAAAGAGAAGGTCGTTTTCTTTTGAAAAGGGATATAGGAAGGTGGAATAGGAAGCAAGCGGGTGGACGAAGGCTGGAGCCTTGGAGAGGATTCACGTGCAACCCCTCAGGGTTTAAAACTAGGGTCTCCGGTAAGACTTGAGGAGCCAAATTTTATCACCTAATAGTCATTGATCGCCGAAGAAAATTCCTGCAGCACTAACAATTATGAAACCACTCGGAAAAAATGGTTAGCCAGAACTAACAAACGCGACATATTTATGCATTTGTAAGTGAAGATGTGCCTAAAATTATGCAGAAGACTCACCGTATGCCAACCACTTCAGCGAAGAACTGTACGGGTTTGTGGTTCACTTATTCGAGATACGTATGGATTAAGGAAAAATAAGAGCCTAAAATTATGCAACATGCATCGCAGACTCACCCCAAGACGAACACACCCTGGCGAAGGGTTATCGGGACACAATGATCATTATACACAGGGGTAGATAAATTACGGGTGGATAAGAATTAGGGGAGGATAAAAATTTACCGCATGATACCTAGCGGTGGGATGCAAGGATAAAAAATGCAAACGAATCTCATCGTTTTATTCCAAGGTTGAGTGTTAATTCATGGACAGCATCCTCCTATAATGATCACTGTCAATCCTTGCCCCATATTAACACCCAAGCAGCATGTAGCTGAAGTATAGATAGCCGTATAAATCCCAAACAAGAGTCTCAGGGTATGTCGAGGGGTCCGACTGTTGTTTTTCCGCGCACTTCAGCATTGAAAATGAAAAGAAAATTAGCGATTTATTGGCGATATCTCAAGGCATGACGGCATGATGAAGACAATCGTCGAGGGATAAGCGGATGATAAGAATGGAAAAGGATGGCCTATAATAAAATATATGGAGGAGGTAAATGAGGATGTGAAAGAGAATAACTACGAAATACATAGGCGTGAAAAGGTAGCTGATACGATAATTGAGTGGAGAGATGCGAAAGATTAGCCTTAGGATTACGACGATTATGTAGATCCTCAATCCTCATCTATCATTGAAATTGTTGGAGATTCATCTACGTATGATGCAGTAATTGAGATTACAATCGCGAAAAATAAAGCAAACTAAATTGTTGGATGATGTCCCTGATTTATCTACGCTCATGTACAATGATCACCATACCCAGATAGTTCTTTGCTGGGACGTTTGGCATGGGGTGAGTCTGCAGTGTAAGTTGCCTAACTTAAGGAACTCATTCCCCGTCAATCCATACGTATCTCACATGAGTGATGATTATGTTTACAAAACAGAACATTTCTTCCCAAGGGCTTTTGCCATGGGGTGAGTGTGCAGCGCACGATGCATAAGTTTAGGCACTCCTTCCCATTAAGTAATCCATACGTATCTCGTATTAGTGATGATTATTCTGATATATCCGTAATAACAGTGCTGTAGTTGGGCCGGTACGGCGTACCCCCTAAAATCCAAACTCGCTATAAGCGTACCGGTTAAAATACCTTCGCGGCCGGATGTATAATACATGTTCAGCTGTTGGAATTTTTGGTGAGTACTGCCTAAATTTTTTTTTCCAACTACAGCACTGCGTGATAAGATGACAAAACATGATATTATCGTCAGTCCAAGGGACAGTTTGGCGTGCGTAGTAGAGATAGGCAATCCGGAGGGCACGGCAGGCGAGAGATGGAGCGAGAGCGGGAAATGGAGACGAGGAGAGTGACTCAGCAGTGAGGCGGAGAGAGAGAGGCCGAGAATGAGGGACACAGCGCACTGTAGAGCAACAGGATGTGTGGAGAGGAACAACGGAGGGGGGCTTCTGCGGGGGTGCGCTTCTTAATTTCTTTCTGTTTTCTCTCCCCCGAGAGACTCTGGAAGGGAGGGGGGGGGGGCATGAATGCACCCCCATCACGGGCGACACACACTTCCCCTCCACGCGCCCGCTCCAACACACTACCGGGTTTATAATTCCCCTTTACAATGCCTTTGTCTTTGTCGAACGCGAGAAAACAATCTCAATCAGGAATCTCCGGGGATGTCCATTGACGCGTGTTCTTCACCCACTTTAGTCCAGTGTTATTAAGAAATTAAAGGTAAATTAGCGACTTACTTCACACACCCGGAATGAGATGACTAACAATAGTAGTTTAGTTTTTTTTGCGAGAGTCCGGTATGCATATATACTATTGGGTTAGCCGCCGTGTGATCCGCAAGGGTTTGATAAAAACAGTGACGCAACTAGCGATACACCAAATACATTATTGAATGATTTCCAAAAAAATTTAAGTCAGCTCCCCATTCAAGTTTACTAAAATGTTACAAATATTAATAACAATAAGACGTACCCCAAAAATATGATAAAATCAATCACAGTACCCGTTGCCATGTTCTCTTAGGACTTCAATCGTGTGAAAGTGATCATGGAAATCAACACTAATTGTAAGAGAGCGTAGCCAGAGGTAATCTGCGAAATTTTAACCCGAGGACCATAGTAGAGTTATTGATAGAGAGAGGTCTTTCGGAATGTCCCGTCGGTGGCAATCAACGCTTTCGCAATAAAGAAAACCCAGGGCAGTGCAGAACGTTAAACTATCCCATCCACACAAATGCGGCAGAAAGCGACAGGAGCCTCTTGAAGCTTACGAAGAACGTCTACAGGTTCAAAACAAGTTAAAGCAGCGTAACCCAACTCCGTACAGGCATTAGTTGAGAATAGAACAAATTTTTATCTTACGCAGCAAATTTTAAGATAGGGAGTAATGTCCATGGGAAGTCATTTGAACAAGATCAAGTTTTCTTAAATCGATATAATCATTGATACGAGGTGTGAGCTGAGATAGGTGATATTTCTCCAATAGGTCGCGGTGATGGTACGCCAAGCAATTGCGAAGGGGGAGTCCCTATACTTATTATTTCGCTCACCTGACTATACGTCCCACCTTTCTTCACTGCATCCACTTATCCCCTCCCCATTTCCACGCTCGAAAAAACATTCCTCCTCTTACTTACAAGCTTCAGCACCTACTCTCTCTCTATCTCACTCAAACATTTTATCTCATCACTTTTCGTTTTACTTTGGTATGTGATCCTCAAAGCTGATGAAAAATAATAACCCAATGGCATTTCTCCAACAAGTTCGGTCAACTACCATAAGCAAGTACACTGTACACCACAGGAATAAAATCATGAATGGAATTGCGTAGATGTACAGACTCAAGCATAAAAAATATATAAATCGTAAAATCAAAGAAAGGCTCACAGCCAGTGTCAATAAATTTTTTGGCATTAAATAAGACGAGAGGGAAAGTAAACATTCAAAATGCCAACATGAAAAATCATTTCCTTGACAATTAGCTCAAAATACCCGTGAAAGGAATATGAAGACAACGCACTTCTACTCAAGATGCTGTTGTCCACATTAGGTCTCATCTCAAATGTGTCTGACGCCAAAGCTCCACACAAAAAAATGAACCTGCCTTATTCTTTTCATTGAGTAAGTAATTCACTTCCCTACCATATCTAAATATCCCTACGGATGCTTTCTTATTTCGGATGATAGCACAAATGGCTGGAAAAGAATTTTTCCAAAAAATGCCGAAAGGCATCCATTTTCCGGAGGGCCGATGGATATTTCGGAACTTGGTACGCTCCAGTGCTCCTAAAAGAGAATCGAGGCAGCAGCGCGCTCACCTGCGCGGGGCAGGAAGAAAGAGGACTTATTCGGAGAGCAGTCATAAGCGGAGGAGTGGCGGAGGAAAACTCACGCGAAAGAGAGGGAGAGAACGAGGCGGGGGCGACATTTCGAGGCCGGAAGTCGGGAATTCGTGGCTCGGGGAAAACAAAATACGCACGTAACGCGGATCTCAGTCCACGTCGTCCAACATCATCTTCGGCAGAAATAAAAGAACTTGAGCAGTAAAAACGAAGAAGACAATCAGGTACCTAAAGACTGCGAGTTATTAGGTCATAAGGAAACAAACAGGAATGGTAAAAAATGCATTTAGCTTCCCAGATTCAACACATTTCCTGATTCCGCAAGATCAGTAACAACAGTTGAAACAGATGAAAAAATGAATCAGAAGCATTTATTTTCCCTGGAGACGAATAAATGAAAAACACAAGAATGTAGCATAATGGTGTAGGCTATGTGAAATTTAGCGCCAGCCAAATATAGTTTTCTAGGACTAATAACGGAGAAAAAAATGCAACATCCAGCGAGAAGCTAGTAACATAGTACTTCTAACTAATCTTTCGAATCCCTCGCAGATAACATGTAGATATAGACCAACAAACCCTCAGACTAACCACAACTTAACCATAGTAACGTAACATAATGACCACATTTGATATTTCCCCCATGTCTCCAGTGCATCTTTCTCACTACACAACAATGCGTTTGCAAGGTGAAAGGGAGATGCATGTAGCAGAATTGAAAGGGCGGACAGGTAGTAACAATAAAAACTAAGAGTTGAGGAAATTTCCATTTCTACTTCCTTTTCCCAACATCGCGGATGTATAAAATTTCCATCGGGTAACACGAGAAAATCTTTCCCTGAAGGCTTGCGGCTGAGAATATAAAGAATAGCACAAGAATTTACGCATCAAAATTACGCATGGCGCACCGAAAAGGTGCCGCAGTCGGCTCGGCTACGTGGGCGAGATCCCTCGGCTGCTTCCTTTGAAGAAAGAAATACGTCAGGTGGTGGCGATGATGTCATTGACCGCGGGGCTGCCCAGCGTATTCACACGGCTCCACGAGGAGGTGGGAAGGAAATCGCCGCGGATTCCGACCCTTCAGGGTACGAACCCAGACAAGAATTTCCACGCGAATCGCCTCGCGGATAAGATTTATACACCAGGAACTCAACGCCTTTCTGAATAGATGACCAGCGATGGTATCTTACTCGGTGCAAGCATACATGCTCGGGCGTACATAAAATGAAGCCTCAAATATGAACTTGGAATTGCTTAATGTTTCCAAGCTTTTCCATTTTTCAGATTATTTTATAACGCATGCTTTAAAGGACTTTCAATTTACAATTGTTCAAATTATGATTGAGTGCGGTTATTTATTAACCGCAACATGCAAATACTATGGCAATAGGTTAGAATGTTAACGGCCATTTTAATTGATTCCAGTTGATACGCCATTTACGGGAAATCAGATGATAAGAGTGAAATCAGCAACAGATTAGGAAAGGCTATTTATTAGGTAACCCAACAGATGCCTTCAGACTGAAAATAAGGATGGAAGAAGGCATAAAGTTGAAAGTAAACCAAAACGCGATTCAGAGAGAGAAATCTCTGAGGTCATACTATCCATAATCTGGGAAAATGGTTCATTAAGATGACAGTCAACAATTTTCTCTCGAGTTTTCCATTGGGTGGGTATTGTGGCAGATTCTAGTTTTCAGGACTGATTAATGCTTTATCGGGACTGATTACTCCCCTCTGGACGAGTTAAGACACCTTCTCATTCCTTTGGTTGCTTAGTCAACAAAAAAACCCAGTTGCGGAGATATCAATGGGTTTTTTAATTGAATTATTAAGGAGATAAACTCTAAAATTTCAATCCCTTTCATCATTGTCTTGGTGAGGATAATTGAGGGATTTTAACATTATCACTAGCTGAAATATGACTTTTTAAGGAACTTGACACAATTGTTTAGGAAAGCACCAACTCTATCAAGATAACTCATCATGAGAAAAAGTCAGTACCTCCATGCAAACACTAAATGAATCTCAAATAATAGGTTGCAAGGGTACACATTTTTATTCCTTTGCTGACTACTTACATCACAGGAGAAAGTAATCTGATACTGAAACACTTAGAGGTTGCACTGTTATGATGGAAGTCTGCAAAAATAACCTAACCATCTCTCTAGTAATTAAAGTAAAATAACAACCAAGTAACTAAAGCAGAAACTAAATTGTAAATATGGAAAGCAGAAAGAGACATTAAAGAGTCTAGAACAGGGAAAGATAGCTAGGAGGAATTATTCCCATGAGGAAATCTCATGTATGAAGAATTGATATGTGATACACGCACTACTGCAATATATAGCTTGAACGAATAAGTGCGAACACAAAAAATATAGTCTCAAAAAAAGGAGAAACCAAAAAAGACTAAAAATCTCCTATTAAACAGGAATGTACACACTGAAATTTGGGACAGAATTTCACAGTAGGCCAAGAGCCTGCAGTAAAAAAGCAACTCAACACTGGAAAGTATCATTTCTTCTATCCAAGTAGCTTACCTAACTCAATGAATAGCGGCCAACCAAAAATCTCTTTACCACAAGAAAAATTCATGGCTCTAACTTTTTTTCGTAGATTCAAAATTGTGGCAAGCCTTGGATCCGGGGCTTAAGGATTAAGATAATGCAAAGGGATGACAAAATTCCAACAAAGCTGAACATAAAACATTATTCTGGTGGATACCAATAACGAGAGAGAGAATCTTTCTAAAGACAAATATTAATCATTAAAATGCTAAGCACCTCCATGACTGCATAGAACTTTTTAAATGTCATTCATAAGTTCCAGAAAACTGAAAGCATATGACAGAGTAATTAGTTGGGGAAAACTTGATTGCTTTGCAAATGGTTGTGACTGAATCCTTAGGGATTAATTAAAACACATGACTCAAAGGACTCAGCAAACAACGAGGTAAAAGATCATTTGAACAAATTCTTGTATGGAATTATACCAGTTTAATTCCATACAAGAATATATATGTCCAACATTTCAAACACCAACAAAATGTCTATTCTTATGATTTTAATAAAGGGAATTTTTATGAAGATCATTCAACATTCTAACTCACTACTTGTTCTCTACTTCTACCTCTTAGACCATCTCAAAATAGATTATACGCCATAACATACTAAGAAGAATATGCTTTCAATTTTCCTGACCCATTTTAAATCAAACACTCTTCCACAATGTAACCCAACCATTAAAATTATCCTAAACCTCTAATGACCCCTAACTTCATCATATATGTTTTACCTACGCTTATCATCTACATATTGAATACGAGTTCAAAATGGAGTTGAAAGTCAAAAAATCTATGGAGTAAACTTTCTACCGATAAAACACACCAAAAATACCAATAACACATCACATACAAGACCATTTAAAAATTGAAGAAAGATTGGAGTTACACTTTTATCCAACATGACCTATAATGGCCCTCCCTTTATGATTCTGATCAGCTTTGATCAAGCAAGAATTAAAGGTCCACTCTTGGTGATAAGGAAAGAAAAAAACAACAGGAATATGAGCACAGGGAGGGAGGCCAAAGCCCATACCGGGCTGTAGTGCCAAGGAAAAAAAAATAATAATATGAGCACAGGTCCACACAAAAAAATTAAAGTTACAGACCTTTAGAAGCAGTAGAAGGAAGTCCCTCAGGATCTGATGGTGTGGTGATTAAAGGCTGCTTCTCATCTGAGAGGTCACAACTTCCTGAAGAGGGCTTTTCTGCAGTTTTCTCCGTAGGCAATGTACTTGTGGACTTGCTGGTAGATTGGTCATCAGTCCTCTCATGAGGACCCACAGAGTCACAACTGGCACTCTTAGTGGAGGGAGAGGCACCAGAATCGTGCTTTACGTCTGCAACATTGTCGTCAGATTCACTTTCTTTTTGGTCAGATTTGGTCGGAGCACTGGTTGTCACTTGTTCTGGTTGATCACTGCCAGCATTAACTTTCACACTGGCACCACTAAGCTCTTCCTCCTTACAAGATGGGCCTCCTCCACTACTTGAGGCTTCACCCGAACTGGTTTCCTTAGCGTCATTATCTTCATGAGACCCATCTGTACGAACACATTCTCTGGAGCAACTCCCAATGCTCAACCTGTTATCCTGGGAAGCACTGACTTCAACGGGAGGGTCAGGTACATTCTCTCCATTTGAATCTCTCTCAGTCCCAACAGTTTGATGACCACCTGGGGACGGACCCTGGCCTTCACTTCTGTCCGGTTCGATATTTCCAGCTACGGAGGAAGACTCTGGAACAACCAACTGAGGCTCCACTGGACCAACAGGATCCATTGGTACCACATCATTCATCCTTGTCCTGGGATTTCCAGAGGCAGATGCTGGCCTGAGGAGGTCTAAATCAGCCTCAGCAGAAGATGGTACCATAGGCTGTGGAGTTGGGACCAGTGAAAGTTCCCCTCCCCTCCGGCACAAATCTGGCATGTTTGGCGGAGGAATTCCTCCTCCAAAAGGGTTGGGTCTAAGCATTCTTTCCAACTGCCTGTCTTCCTCCTCTGAGCCAGTTCGCAACACATCAGGAACTGAGGAGGCAGAAGGAGGTGCAGGATCTGGACCAGATGGGCAATCACGTCGAACGTCAGGCACACTGAAATCTGCCACAGGTCTGGTCAAGGACCTATCTCCTTCCCTCCCTCCCGGAGGTGATGCCTGTGGTTCATTTAACCGGCTGGTTGATGTTGGCCGAGGTGATTCAGCAGGTGGTGATTGCCTCACAGGAGCAGAGGGAGATCGCGATGCTGGGGCATTGCTCGCACTTGAAGACACAGACGACGAAGAAGAGGTTGCTGGCCGCTGGTTTCCAAACAATGACTGAACAGGCTGGGAAGAAGTCCTTGAAGATCCAGCTGGGGCTCGTTGAGGTGAAGAAGAAGACGACACTACTCTCGGTGATGATGTAGTGACATTACTTGGGGAGCTAGTCACAGCAGGGGAGGAGGCAGAGGTCCTACCTCCACTCAAATACGAGGAATGAGAAGAATACAAGGCCCGGGATGATGAGAATTCAGGGGGACAGGTAACTTTAATTGACATCAGGGAAGGGATGGTAGGGGAAAGAGGAGTCCTGCTAGGGGACTGCACATTCGGTTTAGGAGCAGATGAAGAGGGCGATTTGGAAACAGTGGAAGCAGAAGAGGTTGAAGGTGACTGGGAGGGTGATGGTTTCTGTAGGGAGGAACTGGATACAAGAGAAGAAAACTTCGGTGGATTTATCTTGAGTTTTACTGATGGCATCACAGGAGGAATCTTAGGAACAGGTTTGAAGGGAGGCCCTGAGGAGTGGGATGTTTTGGAGGAGGAGATCATCGAGGAGGATGAGGAGGAACCGGATGTTGAGGAGGGTACATTTCTGGATGAATGGGATGCTGTTGGGAGTGCTGACTTGGTAATATTGCTGGATACAACTGCGGGCTTGGTTGAGGTAGAAGATGAAACCAACGGGGACGAAATTGCAGGAGATCTTGAGAGGGATGGCTTTGATGAGGTTGTTGGTAATGCACTTGATGGTTGATTGGAAGGAGCTTTAGTGACTGACTGACTGGTAGATGCCTTGGCTTCAGTCTTGCCAACATGTTTCTCAACTGATACGACAGTGTTAGCCCCTGTCGAAGATGTTGTAGTAGAGGCAGGTTTGGATTGCACATTACTTTGAATTGTATTAGATGAAATAGAAAGAGCAGGAGACTTCCCAGTGGCCACAGATGTAGCAACAGAATCTGAAGAGGAGCTGCTTGCAGAACCTTTCAGAGTCCCTGAGGAGCTGTTAGCAGTTGTCTTCACTGACAAAACAGGTAAATTCCCAGAAACAGCTGAGACATTGGACTGAGTAGTTTTGGCAGCATCATTGGCTCCATTTGGACTAATTATCTTGGCAGACTTTGGCACGCCACTGCTAGGTCCAGGCAACTCGGTAGGCACTGAAGAGGATGATGCAATAGTTTTAACAGATGACGACAGAGGTTTTTGGGAAACATTGTCCGAAGAGGTAAGGGATTTTGCTGGTGCAGGCTTTTGAGTAGTCTCTGGCTGACTAGTTCTCTCAGTTGTTCCCCTTGTTTTTTCTCCAGCAGAGTCCACTGCAGGAGCAGTGCTCTTTGAATGGTCAGCTTTCTTCATTTGACCTGTATCTTGACATTCAGTGGATTTGGCAGAACCTGGCACAGCTAAAAATGAAGACTTTGGAGCATCTGTCAACTGCAACAGAATAGAAATTATGATAAATACAACTTATGGTACTTTTATCACTTAGTGGACTTCCAATGGTACATTAAATATAAGTTGAGAATAAATTATCTCAGGGAGTTGCATCACTGATGGTCTGACGTAAGAAGGGGACACATATAAATCACATGATGATGTGAGGCCGGATAGTACAATTGACAAGTTGAAAAGCATCACATAATAATAATAATAATACGTCTTTATTGGGCGAGATTGAGACTAGAAAGTCCCATCTTCCATCTAACCCCTAACATATTGATAGGCTGAAAGTCCTCAAGCAGACGACACACTGATTTCATTTAATTGAATTAAAACAATATAATTTTATCTGCCTGAAACTTGATTCCCTATCTCATTCCACCTTTTGGTAGTTCTAGAAAGAGTGATGTAAATCTTTATTATGCTGGAAACAAGGGTCACAAAATAGTTACATCAATTGATCGATATGCTTAGAAGGTTTGTAAGGTTAAAATAAGAACTGTATTACACATTTTATCAAGAGCTAAATAACAATTGATCCCCCCTTCCACAAGGAAAATTATCAAACAGCATGAGTTACCACAAACTTTTGTAGGATAAAAACATGGAAAGGCTTCCGACATGCTGAGTTTGATCAATGAAATTCAAATGTTCCTCCACTACATTAGGCTAATCATGACAAGCAAAATCTAATGGAGTAAGAGCAAACTTTAACCAAGAGTTCATTCTATGCACAATTTATAACTTGACATTGGAGCTCATGCTTGTGCGAACAACAAATCATTTCTTTCACGCTATTCAATAGGACCACCGTATTTCCTCAATGAAGCATGGTGAACCTTCATTTTGCTATAATTTAAGAATTCAAAACAGGAGAAAATCCATAAAAATTATACCTTGATAATGTTCATGACAATACCTGACTATGACGTAGAACATTGAAACTAAAACTGGTATTATTGATAATTATTAAAAGATGCAAGCCTCAAATCGCCCTTCACTATGATATATTTCCACTACACCTCTCCACATAGTCCAGCTGATGAAAAAAAACAAAGGCAGGCTAAAATATTCCAAAATGTTAATTTTTTTTAAACCAGAGCCAACATAGACACAATGGGCATCCTCCCAGGAATATGACTTCCATAAAACTAAAAAATCCAAGCCTGCAAAACTTACGCAGTGGAATTAAAAATTAGGGGTAAAAACTGGTGGAATACTAATGCAGATATTGGGTGGCCATTCCCCATATTTTATCTATCTTCATATTAAACAGCTTTCTGGTGGAACTGAAGGGAAGGATGAATTGCTAACAGGCAGGGCTATACTGCCTTTCACCCGAAACAGCCGCTCTGGGTAGTGTTAACAATAACATTGGTATTTATGCTACATTCAACAGCAAGAGCATTACTTTAAAAATTACAATCACACACAGCTATAAAACTTAACACTATCAAAGTGAAGAATGAAGTGAATAATGTATATAGCTGGAAAATGTTTATCCTGTATAAATCCTACCTTAGTCGAGCCTCCAGCTTCTGGTTTGGCTTGAGTTGGCAGATCACGGCTGCTCCCACCTCCTTGATTGTGGTCCATTTCACCTTTACCTTGAAAGAGAAATGCTTAATCAGACAAGCCAAATTCCTATGTAATACATTAATATGTTGATAATTAACTAATTTAATCACACAAAAATGTCAGGAAATAACTGAAATCCCACCCAAGATAGTCCTAACATAGTTCAATTAAAAATTCCCTAGGCATAAAATCAAATATCTTCCTACAACATTTGATAGCAAGAAAAATAATTTTAAACAGGTATTAGTGATATATCGATATAAAGTGGCTCATTTTCAGTGATGCTGCGAGCTGCCTAGGGGTCAGCAAAAATATTTATTTTATTGGTAATGTTAAATTAATCCCTAGCGCTGAAATGACTCTACCCTATATAGCTTGTTATGAACTGCCAATGCCAATTCCCACAATGACGAGTGTAGCTCATCACCAGACTTTCATTATTTTAGAACAATTTGGGGAAACAAAATGACCATTTTTAAAGGTAAGCAATGTTAAAAACATCCATAATGTACATTAAGAACTCATGTTTCATGAAATATGATGCTTTGGAGGCAATAAATTGATTTTATACAAGTAGCGAAAGCTGAGTTCTCAACGTTTAAAAATCACTTTTAATTTCACAGTTCTATGTTGACAACAAACTATAAAATATCATTTTGTTGCCAACCATTCTATTTAAAAAGTAGCAAGGGAAAAATATAGAGGATCACGATATTCAGAAAATCAATTGAAGCAGAAGGGGTCAATACTGAATTTAAAAATAAAATTAATCAAGCAATCTTTCATGGATCATAAATAATAAAAAATATAAATGCACTTTAGCTGCAATTATAAAGGAGACTCTACTACTTTTTCAAAAAGGAAAGCTAAATTCAGTTTTTTATACTTCGATGCCAAATTAGACTAAATTAATAGGCAAATTAAGGCTCTATTATTTCAAAATCTATGGCCAATGGACTTTTTACTATGATGCATTAATATGTAATTCACAATTTATACTAAAAATTAATAATGATAAATACCATTCCAAGGAAATACATATATTATAAAAAATGAGGAAAATAATCCAAGGGTTCAAACTGAATGATTAATGTCCTGCAATGAAAATAATGACATTTCTACTGACAAAACTTGGAAGAGACACTGCCCACTGAGAAACCTTTCCTCTTCAAAAACAGCATGGCTTCACAGCTATTTCTTTCATAGCTGTTAAAAAATGTCATAAGATCCCACGAGAATATTTTTGAAGCATTGATTTATACAGGGTATTGTATTCCGAGTCAAAACAGAAAATTCATTCCCAAGCATATTGCAAAAGACATGTGATATAGATTCCCAGAACGAGGCTAGAAATTTTTCCATGAGCTATACATCTACAGTAAATTGCTTGCTAAAATTAAAGGTATATAGGAAGATAACATAATGAAAATTTTCTGAATCTTATGGGACAGTAGTTCAGGGAGAGTTAAATGGGGAAACGTTTACCTTTACCTTATCTTTAACCAAGCACAATTTATAGCAATGAGGATATTCTCATTAGAGGTTAGGGCAATTTTGTACAGTTAAAATTTGGCAATCATCACATTTCTAGGAGATTTTGTCACAAAAAATTTAGGCAATTCACATTATACTTAATTGATGTGAAAGAATTATAGTATTATGGCACACAATGCAATTTGGGGGTTCATTATCTTGGTAAGGACATACACCACACAAAATAGCATAAGATGTTGACATGTTTTCAACAAAGAGATTTATATATTCAGCAATTGAAGTGAAATCAGTGGAAATGCCAGAATAGTGATTAATAATCCATGAAAATAGTTCTACTTATCCTTGCATGAGAAGCATTAATAAAATACTATGATGCACTACAGAAAAAAAGGTAAAAAATATTGAAAGAAAAACTTCACAAAGAAAGGAATAATTAAAATTTTTCAGTTAAAATGGGAACTTAGGAAAATTTATATTAATATTAGGCATACATATTTACCTACCCTTGAAATTTTAGAACATGAATTACATGAAGGAGAATAATAATAAGAATTCCTAAGCCACTAACTATGCTAATATTTGATGGTAACCATTATTTAAACACATGGGCCAAAATGTAAAATGTATATCATTGCAACGGATAGGGATAATCTTAAAATTTGAAATTTTCACAAAATTAGACTCACAACTACACGTGCAGCAGAGGTCGAATTTGCCTTAAAATTCACGGAGTGAAGATGCCTCTCATTATTTGAATTTTAGATAATATAAAGAAGTAAAAATGACACAAGGATAGATGATAAAAGAAAGATGAAATCTATGGATTTTTAATAAAAGGAGATAAATGGACCAAACCTGCTCTCTCATAAATAGGAGCAAAAATGTCCCTCAAACGAATATAGACACCTCCCAAATTCAAACTTGATTCCATAGAAGTGAATTAAGCAGGCTATCACTATTGGATTGAAATTGGGATTGAAAAAAAATCCTTCAAGGCTAATAACTAAAGCCCAGACGCTACAATAAATATAATATGATGTCCTCCATGATATACAACTACATATAGCATTAAATTATTGCATCAGAAAGAAACATAAAATAAGCTAACATTTGAAATTCACTTGCATGCATTCCTTTGTTCGCTAAAATGTAATTTCTGGCAAATGTAGCAACCTATCCACATAAGTAAAAAGTAATTTCTCATAACAACAAAGACATAAACAATTTTAACTAAAGATGACTTCATACTTATCACTAAAAGCTCAATTTAAAATACAAATACACATACCATCATTACCTTCCCATGATTTTCCAACAATTTACCTGACAGTCACTGAAACCTTTAAACATTTGCAGAGAAAAATATAAGCTATCCCACACAAATGAACTGGGAAACAAAATAGATAATTCTAAAATATAAGTAAAATATCTCTCTCACATAATTTACATATTCAAAATTATAAACATGCTGTTATTCAGGAAACAAGCCTATTCATATACTGACTGTTTAGCTGACTTCTATAAAAATTCAAGAAATGACTACACCAGTTTGCTTTTTCTTTAGAAAAACAATTGCCCACAGAATCAAATCTGCTCATCTAGTATTATAAGAGCTATCTAAATGAGTGGATTTGATTCGGTGGGCGATTGTTGAGCGTTTATGCAGTGGAGGTATCGTTATACATTACATTAATGGAACTCATGATTAAATAATTAATTAAAATATCAATTTCACATTCATACAACTAGCATATGTATAAGTAGGCCATTGTCTCTTCTATAATCCGTTTCCATGCAATCCCTCCCATATTTATTCAAACTTCTCTCCCCAGGGGAGACCTAATTTTACCATGACAACCTTTTGAGAGACTACATAATTATAAGTACAACATGCATTTCAATGATTACAAAAATTTCCTAAGGGTTTGGCAAAAAGTTAGAGCTATGAAACAGTCAGGGTGCCCACTACTTTAAAATAGAAAAAAAAACAGAATTTCAGGGTTTCCATGGTGCTATCCGGTACAGCCCGTTATCATTATTGGGTAAAATATTAAAATTACTGACCAAAATAGACACATAATTGTAAAGTGATCATAAAGCCAACATCAACAAAGCCTGTAACATCAAAAGATAATAGAAACTTCCCTACATAAGCAATTTATCACCAATTTGACTTAACAATCATGCATTGGTTCCGTCACTATAATTCAATGCATTGGGCTATTATTTGCCGGATGCTCTATGCACAAATGCAGATTTTTCCAGGATACAAAAACTTCCCCAAGACTTTTCAATCGTCTATGTAAGCAGACACCCTTTGTGTTCCAATGGTTCTCTCACCACTAGTTCAATTTTTAGCTGACACCGGAGATATAAAAAAATTTCTGACCCATTTCCTTCACTCTTCTGATTGTTAAAACTATGAAGATATTGTCATCCTATTAACCTTCAAGAAATTCTAGGAGCAGTCACAACAACATAATGAATTGGCAAAAGAGAACTACTGATTCCATTCTATATAAAATAGACCATGAAGAATAGCTTCACACCAGAAGAATTATCCATGAATTAACTTATTCCAAGTGGAGTGCATACAATACAGCAGAAATTCAGCACTGTTTTTAATGAGTAACACATATATTGCAATGTCAAATCAAAATACACCAAATTAATCACCACTATAAACCATATGCGTAACTATCCCAGGACAAATGTCAACAACAAAAGATTCAAGATGATCATTTTTTTCTGAAGGTTCAAAAAATTGCTATTTGCTTTGACTGTGCTTTTCAAAAGGCTTTTGTGCCATTAAAGGTATAAAATTCACCCCAACACTCAAAGAAATCAAATTCCTTAGGTAAAAATAAGAGTAACATATCATTTTTGACTTTCTTTTGCTACCACTACCATAACTATAGGGTACTAATACTTGCCAATTTTGCTCATTGACAGTAATAGCCATATTTCATTACAAATGTAGGTCTTGGCTTTCTGTAAGGGAAATTATCATTTAAGGCACTTAAATATCCCTGAATTACAATGAGCCTATCCTACTTTATATTTTTTGTATTGGCTCTTCAAATGTTTTTACAAAATAAAAGTCATTAAAATCAAAGTTTGGACACACGGCTTTGATAGTACAGAATGACTTTATTTTGAATTTACATAGCTACAGTTAGTAGATTAGACATACTTGGGCTCTAGATTTAGTGACAAGGGACAGAAAAAACTGAATTCTCATAGAAGAAAAAAATATGGGGACCTGTATTGCAGAAGCATCTCTGAAAGAGTTCAACCACAACAGCTACTTTTTCAGAGACCATCTGAGCCATCCCTCAAAATTGAACAGAAAAAATGAACGTGTGATAGGGGCTGGATGAATGAATTATGATAATGCTCCATACTTGAAAGCAAAGAAAAATTTCATGCCAGCCAGATGATAGATAATGATGATAGACACGTAGTTAATAAATACCTTTATGTCCTTCACTACAAAGTTTTAGACAAGTGGCCAGAGACACCTATGGCATAATCACAGAAATTAATGTTTCAGGAAATTGATTTTTATCAGGAGAAAGTGGAACACAAGATGATGCTTGAATGAAATTGCAACGAGAAAATGAATTTCACCACGACAAAATTTTTAATGAAATCAAAGAGCTAAATGCAACTATGGATTCTGAAATGAAAGCATCGAAGGAAAGTTTTACATATCAGCACAACCAACGGAGATAATTTTTGCTAATTTATCAATTTTCTGCCTATTTCAGAATAAAAACATTTTTCACAATCAGATCTCTAGAAAACCCAAGCATGTAAGTTAATATATCAGAGTGCTGAAAAAGATTAGGATATAACATTCACATCACCATTGGCAGCTCAATAAGAATGGCTGAGGGGCATTACTATACTCAAGAGAAAACTATATGTAGTCTATAAGTCTAAGTAGGATGAATAGCTTCAGTAAATCATTGTGGTAAGAAATGACACTCCATTGATTATTCACATATGCAGACACAAAAAGCAACAGTGAGTTGCCACTAAATAATTGAAACTATAAATGTAAGTTAATGTGAAAACAGGGTCAACACTCAACATTTTATTTCCGCCATTGATAGAAACATAAATATCATTACTGGATAAATCAAGGGAATCAATTAGATTTTCTAAAGGAACTGAAGTCAAGTTTTACTGAAGAGCACAATGAAATCTGCAAGTTATCTCATGAATTCTCTTAAGTAGCCTTTAAAGTTTAAAAAATATCAAGTCATTTAACGATGATGTACATTGATTTTATACTGGCAGAGCAGCTGAGAAAATAGCATTTTCAATAATTTGATAGCTTTTCATTTTAACTAAATTACACGAAAAATGTTCTACATGGCATAGAAAATATAATTTCAACACTGTAGAGCTGGGCAAGGATAATATGTGACTGACTACAGAACCAAGCAAACCATGAAATACAGGAAATGAATATGAGGCACATATTACAACAACTAGCAATGAGAGTCCCTGAGTGTAAAAATAATGCTAAATGGCCACAAAATTAATCAGCATAAATAAAAAGAAACAGAATAACTGAGGTATATAGGCAGTCTAATGTGGAAAAAGAAAATGGACTTGAAGTGATACCTTGATGAATAGGAGAGGTCTGATGAAGGGTAAGCAACAAAAGAGAAAACAAAATAACAGCATTGTCACCTGGAGCAAGGCACTATGGAAAATGAAGAAAGTCTAGTTACACCATTGTATTGTCTGGGGATGTTTTATTGTGGATATGAAAGAAACCGTAGAAGGTGAAGTGCATTGGGAGGAAGTGCTAGACATGGTGGGTGAGGAAGTAAAACTTAAAGTAGAAGAGAAATATATGAAATTGTGGATGAGTAAAGGGAAAGTAAATGCTAATGAACAGTAATATAGGGAAGAATAAGAGAAAGGGGAATGCAAGAACATGACAATAATAAGGACAGCTCATCAAATACCAAATCAAAGGGCAAAATTCCGTGTTCAATGGGAGGCAGGCTAGGAAAATTGTTTTAAGCTCCATCTAAACCCAATAATAAACCACCAGTGATCATGACGCAAAAAAAGATAACTTTCAAGCCAGGGCATCAACGGAAATCTGAGAGATTAACTTAGTAAGAACAGAGAGCTTTTCAGGGAGTATTATGGGACAAACTGAAAATATTTTTCATGCCAACATGTATTTTGTTTCTCATGTTTTTAATCCATCAAACTACTTGTGACTCCTAATAGCAAAAATAAATTCTCTAACTATGCAAATTCTTGATGTAGGGAGTGTGGTAATCTAATGGTTTAAGTACTTGGCTACTGAACTCAATGGCCTTTAGAACAACCCCCTAGCAAAAATTCTCACAATGCAAGGTGGCCTACGGAAAGGATCCCTGAATGGGTGATATTCACATTCACATGACATTTAGCAAAGCCTGGCCGTCACCTAGCACAAACATTTTTAAGATGAATAACTCAGTGGATTTCTTAATGTGTTGGTTATGATTACATTTTAACCTTCAGAACAATTCAAGATCTACAAGCAACAATAAGAACTCCGGTCTAACACCCAATTTGAAAATATGTCAAAAGAAGTCATTAAAGACTACCACTATTTAAGTAGTGAACCAAACTGTTTAGAAAGGAAAATTAATCTCAAGGAAGAGCAGTGCTGGAAGAATTTCCGTGAATCAATGGGTCGCTGACATCAGTAATAGAATACATATTTAGAGGAACAGATAGAAAAAGAAAAAAGGATTTATTGGTCGCGAAAATAAGTAGGCTGGCTGGAATAAAAGGAATTTTATATGGATTCAAGTTGCAGTCATTACAAGGTAGATAGGATTTTTTAACTATAATTGAAAAGTAACTTAATCAGTTGATAAGTTTGACTGGAACATTATGGAACACAAATATACTAAACCATTCACTTGAGAACTTTGAGGCAGTAAAGCTACAGTAGCTTCATAGTAGCCTATGATTTCACAATTTATGAACACCTGTGATTTGGTGTTTTTGGACCGTTATCTTTCTCTGGGCCACGATACACTTTTCCGGATTTTAATTAGGGGGTTTCCAAAGGATTTGGATGGGATTTGAACCTGTTACTGGTCAATTATCAAGTCAATGTCATGACCATTAGTTATGCCTATGTTACAGTGATACCTCCAAAATATTCGCCAAAAATAAGACAGGAATCATCATCACGAACAAAAAAAAATGCATTTCCCTGGAGATTTCCAAAATATAAAAAAAGTTCCATTACTATGAGCACGTTATGAAGTTGTCATATAAAAATCTAAATGAGATAAATGGTACACACATCGTTTCAGGTAATAATTTTGTATGAATAGTAATGAAATGTTGAAAATATCATTTTAAAATGGTCGTATGCTTTATATCTTCAGCAGAAATAAAGGAAATAATGGGTCCATAGTTATTGATCATAAAATGTGGAATTTATATTGAATATTTAACTACTTAAGCTACAATAATTCTGAAAAAATCAGCAGCAAAAAATGGAGCTTGTATTGAGTTTCTAAAATATACTCACTAACATTAAAGGATTGGGTTAGATTAAAAAGATTTCTATTAAGCAGCATAAGAAAGATAAAAGATGGCTGAGTGAAATGCACAAAGCAATAGATGAAAAAAATAATGCAATAATGCATACAAAATAACATCATATTAAATTAGCAGAATATTTTAAAGGCTAAAAGAAAACAAAAAAATAGCTTCACTGATACTAAGGGTTACGAAATTAAAAAAAAGAATACTTGAGCTAGGAGGTAGAGTGCTTTTAAATGCAATGAATAATGTATAAGATGAGATTGATATCAACTATGGTGCATACTCCAATGTTATATGTATCAATGATTAAGGTGTGCACAATGTTATTCACGGTAAATACTCCATAACTAACAGTAATAAACAGATGATAATAGCGATTTTCCTTAAGGAGCGTTCCTTCAAAAGTCACGAAAGACGTACAATATAATGTTTCTGCATGAATTGATACAAATCTGTCACAAAATTACCATATAAATTTTTGAATTCCATCAAAATTCAAGCTAGCTCTCTTTTTCTTCAATTAATAAGCATAAAATTCAAGAGATACACAAAATAGACATTGGAAAACATAAAAAATGGCCTGAATGAATGGATAACTTAGTTTTCTACATTACGCTAATTGAAATGGCCAACTATGACATAGAATCTTAACTACTAGAAGGAGAAATTACCTTGCAGGAATATTTCTCAACTGAATTTCGATTTGTTGCCCAAGAGATAGATATAATCATTTTCTTTAAAATTATATACAAAAGCTAATTTCCACACAAACCTGATTTTCCAGCAACCTGTCCATCTTCTTCTTCGTTTGAAGTGGTAGCTGCTGCTTCGGCATCCATCTCCATCATTCATTTCATTGTGTGGTGGTTTGTCTTATTGCCAGCTCCTGCAGCCAAGATAAATACAGAATTGATCATTAGTATTGATATTTTACCAGTGATTTCAAGTAAAATAATAACTGACACAGCAGTTTTTGCTTCTTTTTATGTACTGACACACGACTTAAACCCTCTCTCCATTATGCATTCTTACTTGAGATTTTAAAACACTCCTTAATGAAGAAATATTATTCTTGATCATAGGAATGAACAAGGTCATGCAAGACAAAATACAAATTTCTATCTTTACAATTTGACTGCCAGTTACAGAAATAAAACGAGTAAATTCGATGCAAACTATTTATCTCTGTTTAAAATGAAGTAGGGAAAGGCAGTACTAGAACTCACTAAGATAAAAGAAAATAATAGAATCAGGTTTCAGTGAGGGAAAACTGTAAATCAGTGTAATGACACACAATTATATTATATTAACATTTGGGCCCTTTTATATCAATAACACAAATACACAGTGTGAATATTGATGGAATCTGCATTTAATGGTTTGCAACAAAAGTTTCCTATTAAACTTATAAAAATGGATTTTGAATCAAACAAAATACAAACTGAATAAGCATAGTGGCTCGCATACAGCAGTGAAATTACCAGACCAAACGATAAATATGGGAATTATTCCAATGCTCGTCATGCAGTTCTACTGAAAACCTTAACCAAAACACAAAACAATGTAAGGAGACACTAGACCAAAACAAAACTACACGGGTGAACACTATCAAAACATAACCTTGAGCAGTAAAAAAAAACATTATCGCGCCACTACTTCAAATGTATATCGAAACAACAGGAAATATAGCAAAAATCGAAACTAAACTGTCAAGGTTTTCATAAAAAATGACTCATACTCCATAAAGTCAATATTTTAAACGATTTAACATGAACAATGACCAGAGAATAGGAAATAGAAGAAAAATGTTTTCAATAACTCCACTAAAAGCTTTTCATGGAAAAATTGCGCAACACTAGCATGAAGTACGACAAAAGTTTGATGGAAGAAATTAAGAACAACGAAATTAAGCTTATTTCAAGTTTCCAAGTCTCATTTCATAATGAAAGAACATTTTGGACGATGCAGTGACGTCAGGTAACACGATTAAGAAAGTTTAATTCTCGTCTAAGGGTTGAAAGAGAGGACGGAAATGAGAGTCGAGAGATAAAAATTTCGTGAACTACCCAATATGCTCCAACATCATGTTCCACCACAAATACAGGGAAAGGGTGTACATGCGAGGAGATGAGGGTTCACCAACACAAAGCGTGGGCATAGAGGGAGAGAAAGAACCCACCCTCAGCCAGTTGGGAAAGGGAGAGAGGGGAGAGAAAGAAGATAGAGGCAAGGCACTCACAGCCACCCACCCACTCCCAACTCCACACGGCCGGCCTCGCGTCTCCGGGTTCAACACGGCAACCGTCTCCCGAAAAATTCTTTCTTCATCGAGAATCGGGTAATCCGACTCACCACCACTTTCCCAAGCACTTGATCTTCTTCTAAGGTATAAATTCACTAAAAATGTGGCAATTGTGCCACTAAATAACTCACACACCTTCCGACAACACGCTACGAATCTCTAGCAATAGGAATCAACATCCACACGAGTCTCACTCGTACAGCAGAGACCCCTCACGCCACTATCGCGAGGCTCGGAGCGGAGGGGAAGGGAAATGGAGAACAGTTGGAGGGGAAGCGGAGGCGGGGGTAGGGGATCGTGGGCTGTTTGACTGGGACGGAGGAGGGAGGAGCAAAGGAGGAGAGGGGAGGCAGAGAGGGGAGGGGGCAGTGGAAGCTCCTCTGGTGGCAGGGTGGGGAGACTTCTCCACGGCCCTCCCCCCTTCCCGAGCTGCCTCTCTCAAACCCCCACGCCACGTACTCTCCTCCTCTTTGTGTGGTTTCCATTCCTTCTCCACAGCGTCCTCCTTTTCTACTTCTTTTCGCATTGCTCGGGAATAGACGAAGATGAGTGGGAAAGCCGACCTCTTCTCGTTCACGTTTTTAATCCCCGCATAAGAGTCTCGCGAGATAAGAAAGCATATATAGCAATGCTAAACGGGGTGGTGTCTTGTAGGAGGAAATTTTTAAAATCCAAATGGCGCCGTACTCGATGAGATTTGATTTCCGCGAGTTGCGCTCTCCGGAGTCGAGGGAAATGGGCACGATCCTATGCTTGAAACTATATATTACCGTTGGATAATTAAGTACTTAGGGTGGGCTCATCCAGGCGACATTGTGGGGGTATGCGAGTAAGCTTCCCGGATTACTTTTACGTGAAGTAACGAAGGAGGAAAATCTGTAGAAATATATGAAGTTGACGTCATACGGGTGACCATTGCAGGTAAAGGGAGATTGGAGATGGAAGAGAGACCATTGCAAATGTCTTCTAGTGAACGAAAACGACGCATGGTATTCATTGAATGCTAAAGGCTAGCTAGACCTTACCTATCTCCAGTATCTCCACGGAAAGTGACAATGTAACCACCTAACCATTGTAGGAGTGGAAAATTGAAGAGGGATTACGACGCGTACAACTTGGAAAAGCACGGATACATTTCCGATAAGGGTATCACATCGCCTGAAGGGTCGGTTCCGATGGCATGGGTGACCAGATGAAATAAGGGCGTATCAAATAGCCTTGACAAAATATGAAGGGGCTCATGTGCAGAGGTGCAAGTCCCTTCTCGTAACATGAGAGAGCAGTCCCAACAATATACTCACGTTTCTAATTCCGAGTCATTCTTGACTCCCTACAATGTAGCTAATTAGATATCATTTTTTCCGCAACACTAAAATTTTGGTGGGTCAGGGTAATTTACTGCGAACATCTCCACGAGAGGCTATCAACAAATTGCTTCTCCAACTTAAGTTACTAATGTCTTCGATAAGCACTGAATTAATCTACAGAATATTTGGCAGAAATAAATATTGGGGTTTTAGATTGGCATTAAACTGGTAAAAATAATGAAAGAGGAGGTTAAATACATCGAAATCATATTCCAATGCCGATCCAACAGCATTGAATCTATGCATTTTACGCACAATCTTACAAACTGCATGTAGCATAATTGAAAGTACAATTGGTTTACATTGGAAAATTGATAAACTGCAGCTCGTCAATTGCTAAACCCTTCTGACATGGTTGGCTTGCTTACATACAGGACAGCAAAATGAAAGCTCAGCTGCACTTAACACGTATCAGGGGTATTTATTTCTTCTGCGACATTTGTATTCACGTCAATATTTTCAATCAATTGTTTACCAACAAAAAATCTTATATGCAATTTTTTTATGAATAAATTCATTTGTAATTTTCGTTAAATCCCTCGAGAAAGTGACCAGCATCGGTCGTGAAACGTTGGGGCCACCCAAAAATTAATGTGGCGACATAGCCCAAAGTGTTTTATTTAACATGATGAAAAATACATTAATTTGATTTATATTGCTTGTGAATTTAAATGAAACCAGAATTCCACAAATAATTGAAAGACAGATTTTTTTTTATAGCGAGGACTCTCAAAATAAGAAACGAAGACTGATAGAAGCTAAAGACATCTCAGATTTATTACATTCTGAGAGTAGATTCTGGGTTTTATATAAAATGCATTTATAATTTCTATTTCCATCGCATTACCTTTGATTAGCTAACTTTTTGGTCGGTTAATAGTAACACATGATTGCCAAGAAAAATCACTCCTAATGGACCGTAAATAAGCAGCACGTCACGAATGGGTCAGTTAAGGAAAAACCTCTGACAGAGGTTGCCTTGATTCATCATTCAGCTTACATATAACATTCTATTTAAATACGTGTTAGGATTCTGATGCCAACCAAAGGATTTGATGTGACCTGTCCCTCGTGCCTCCCTTTTCTCTGTTGTTATCGGTAATAGGAGGAGAAGACCGAAAAGCATTCTTAAAGAGGTTTTTATACAGAGGCAAATTCTGTTGCCCTGCTGCAGCAACCGCGATGCAGAACACTGCGAAACAGGCGTGGTTGCCCGTCTTCAATTTTGCTCGCTGAGGACGATATGAAGCAGAGAAAACCCTCAATTTTTACTCAAAATCTACCAGAATGCTTCGGTTATCATCACCATAACTACAGTGTGATGCAGAATTTTTTTGTTTTGGTTACGAATGTATATATTAGAAATTTCGAGGCAACAGAATTGATAAAATTGTTATTTGACTATCTTTTGTGTACCAGTGCCGTAACAGTGTTCCGGTACCATGACACCACTGGTGTGATGTCCCGTCCCTCCTATGTTGTGTGCAAGAAAAGTCTTGGAGGATACAATTGCGATAGGATCTTTTGTGAGAGGTTCTGTCAAGACACAACGATTGAACTCCGATTTATGGATTAGTCCCCAGAAGAAACGCTCTTGTTCATTAACCATTATCTAGGAAGAAAAATGCCTTCCAGTCATTATTGAGTCATTTTAATAATAATTCTGCTCAATCATCTATTGGGAAAAAGTTTAAATTTTTATGTGGTGAAAAATGAAATAAAGAAATTAATCCTTTCTAACCCAGAGCTGCCTCTGGGAGAAATTAAATTTCAAGACAGTTCATTTTTTTTAATTGATACAATTTCAATTCATTTTTTAAATGCGAAATTTTTCAACTCAATCATAATTATTGCGGCAGCAGCACATTCGCCATTCAACTTTACAGAACAAAAGAACACGTAGTTTAAATCTTTCCTGAATAGAGCTGAAAATGTATTGTATATTTTTGATGTTACTTAGAAGCAACGTTGAGTTGTTATGGGCTAAGAGCAAGCTTGCACCTTCGAAAGAACGAGGACGTGTGAGGAGGAATGTGACCCACTCCAAGAGAAGAATAAGGCGTGGTTTGCTTATGAGTCCCTGCAGTTTTTGTGGGACGTTGATGACCGGTGTATGGTATGGTAGAAAATACTGATTCTCGGGTTGGAAAAATTTTCTTTCCTCTGTATTTATTATCATTGGCATAACGCGAAGAATCATAATAAATATCCGGTAGATCAGATCGTATAAAATAAAAAAAGAGAGATAGGCTGTAGAACAGACAGATTTAGAATGTAATTTTTTCCACGATCAATAAGAGACTATAACGGCAGCGTTAGAACTTACACAAAGGTTAGTTGACTTTTAGCTTAGCCTACTAACTTGTATATTTATTAATGCATGTTTCTGAATTTTCTTAGTATTTCTAACATCATGTTCTTTGTGTTCACGTTCTACATTTATTGGCAGTTTACCTTCATGAGTTGTTGGCAAGTTTTTCATTTACATGGATATGGAATAACAATTTGTTAGTATGCATAACACCTTTATGCCCATGTGGTGTGCATGTGGGAATCATTTTGCATCCTGATGATTGATCACCCCCTGCCAAATACAATAGAGATTTGGCTCGCTGAGTATTATGTAGATGTGGCCGCAGTTTTCAGTGCAAATATTGGATATTGGACAATTATGAATATTTATTATAACCACAGTAACGAATTTTCCAATTTACAATCCCATTATCAGAAATGAAGTACTCATAAAAATTCATCTCTAATAATTTCGCCTCTTCCGGGAGTCATATGGGTACGCTATACAAGTTATCCACTCCAGTATCTATCTTTTTCAACGGCCATGAGATGTCTCTTCTGGTGAATAATAGTCTGTTGATCTCTGTGGAGAGAAAACTGATCGTGAAGCCGCTTCATTTCAGGAAATTAATGACACAATACAAACAAGCTGTCAACGCTAATTCACAATTTCCTAAACACAATATCAACGGCTCTCAAAAGAGTCGAAATACAGAGCCCAGAAAACCAAAACTCTTGTCCTCCACTCCCCTTTCGCGGGAAAGTCTACAGTTGAGCACTCCCTCAGGTGATGATGGTCCAAGATCTTCTGCATATATCATCATTAAATTAATAGTTGACAGAAAAGCGGAAATGAAATGGATCGACCGAGAAAGTAATGAGGAAGTGCTATGAACAGTGGGAGAAAAAAATTAGTCTTCAAAAAACTTTAAGAAGAAGACGGAACAACTTAGATGGCCATATAATGAGACATGATGGCCTGATGAAAACAATCGTAGAAGGACAGGTGGAAGGGAAGAAGGACAAGGGACGGCCCCGATTGAGTTGCATAGGTCAGGTTGTAAAGGATGCAAAAAGGAAGAAATACGTCGCAATGGAAAGGTTAGCGGATAGGAGAGAGGAATGGAGAGCTGTGTCAAACCAATCTTAGGATTTTTGACTAATGATGACGATGAGCAGAAATGCATCATCTGATATAACAAAACATGTGGGCCCTCTCTTCCTTGCAGTGGTTCAGGGGATAATTGCGAGAGATTTATCCATTGAAGTATTCTATAAAATGATGTATGCGTAACACCCCTCGATCTGAAATGCCCTTGGAATCTCACATGAGCATAAATGAAACGATACTATGAATCAGCCGCTGCCATCCTTCGCTGATATTTTCTTTGCAGTTAAAAGATTTACACCCTCTGTGTGCAGGACACAGAATCAAAACCTGTTTCTCATCTAGAGCACCCAAACTATTGATCAAATTTAAGTAACTTAAAAATCTTGAATAATTTTTTCCATTCTAACTCTTCATTTCAAATTGTATGAAATCTAGAAAAACCACACAATAAATTGATTAAAAAGTAAACAATCTTATAGGTACATATGTTTGAAATATACCCCAATAATTGCACGAAAACATTTTATCTAGACGGAAACGTAATCAGAGGACCAACTTTGTTCAACAGGAAAAGGAAATTATTTATATCTTCTTTGTTCATACGCTGTTCTTATAAAAGACTGCCATTGATGGATCTGTCACGAAAATTATGCTCCACAATGAGCCTCTAAAAAGTCGATGGAAATACCAGACACGCTGCGGCGGCATTGGCGCTGGTTATCTGCGACATTTTGGTTGGGACTGGGTTGTAAAATCTCGTTGCCTGGACGTAAAAGGATATCCGAGAGCAACATACCATTCCCAAATGCCTCATACAACAAACGACAATAATTAATTTATTGCCACACCACCGAAAACAGCGCTACTTGGCATTTGCATTGAGTTTTTTTAATTTAACAATTTAACGCACAAGACTGTCCACGTCCTCGATAGGGACAAACTACTCAGGCGGGACTCGAATCCGTAACCTTCGGTTCAGCAGGCGAGGACTTAACCTTTAGCCACTAACTAAGTCAAAGGGCAACCACTGCCTCATGTTGCTCCATGTTGCCTCGATGTGAAACCACCTTTAGATGACTGGATCATTAGGGTATGGCAGGGAGGGGAGGGCGGAGAGAAACCCGGCGCCAACCGGCTCTTAACGAAAGGCGCCAAGGGGTCCAGGGATCCAGGGTCCGATCCGAAGGGAGGACTTGAAGCGCCTTCCACAACTCACCCAAACGGAAATTAAGAAGGTGTGAGACGCAGGGAATGTATGGAGATTTGAAGAACAGGTAATCGATGAGATGAGACCTATGAGAAAGAGCCAGCCGTGAGTCAAAAAACAGGAGAGAAACGATGGCGTGAGCGTTTTGAAAGGATGTAGATCCAAGGCTGGTGAGGAGTTAACCAAGAGTGTTTACGAACTTAAAGGCTTACTCTTACATTAAGTCTTAAATTAAGTCTCTCGTATGAATCATCACGGAGAAAGTGTACTACTGAATGTAAAATAAAATGAGTGATATTTACGAGTATTTATTTAGCATTTATGGCATAGCATTTTTCCATTCCTTGTCTTTGATTTTTAGGATTGTATTTAATTTCAGGGTGTCTACTGTGTAGCGATTGAAACATCCAAGCCAAGCGGAGTTTTCATATATACTTGTCGTCCAAGCTCCCAGGCAATGGGCTATCTTCTCGGCGAATACGGAACGGGTTGGTTTCATATACTATACTGTGCTGATGGGTTGAAAATTTCTGTCAAGGCATTGCAGGGGCTAGGAAGAGAAAGGAATATGGGATAGGTTGAGGGCACATTTAGGGGTTCTATGGGTTGATTTTGGAGGAATAGCATTGTCCCAAAGGTTTTCTAAAAGCCTATTATTTGTTTTTTCAAAAGAATACTGGAAATTCGTCAGCGCAGTTTTCAGAATTTGTAAAATCGGAGTAAATTTGATGTCATTGCGTATTTGTTTGTTGCTTATGGACCAAAAGCCTGCTAGAATTTTGCGAACTGTTTTAGATTGAAAAATCCCTGATATTTCCATATTTTCCAAGGGAATTTCTTTGTTTTCCATTGTTCTATCCAGTTCTAAACGTAAGTATTTTTGGTTATTAAATAGTCATAGGGAGGAAATGACTGATCTCAAGAAATTTTATCAAATCATTTTAATGCTGTGTGTAGCATTTTGAGACGACAAACTCATCAACATATGGAGGTTACCCCAATGAGATGAGGGTAAATTAACCGTAGACATATTCTATAAAACTTCAGCTCAACCATTAACAAAGGAGAAAAAAAACTAAAAGACTCGTAAAATTATGATGGTCTTTAGGAATGGGGGAAATTCTTCACTACTTCCTCCAAAATATTTCTACCTCAAATGTTCTCAACGCGACAGTGAATTTCACACCATGAAATACCCCATATGAATCGATAACTGCAGAAAGACTTCGTGTCCAAGTTGGAAGATTTTTGTTTTTTTTTCGTCTTTAAGTTGTTGCTAGGTGCAAGACTAACCGTTTCCTACTAAAAGGAAACATGCCGTACTAATAACACCGAGCAAATATTTCCATAATATGTTTCCTTTTAGTAGGAAACGTTGAGTCTTGCACCTAGCAACAACTTAAAGACGAAAAAAAGAAAATTCGTCCAACTTGGATATGATGCCTTTCTGCAGTTAGCGAGTCATATAGAAACTGCTATGACCATAGAACTGTTGTTCAAATAAATAATTCCAATTTTCCCCGATTATAAAATCTATCACGACCCAGGTTTCAATTTTACTTCGTCATCTTCAAGGTGCTGGGACGTAATACATTTTTTAATCGTGTAAAATTGCAAGTATTTATTTCGATTTGGAAAAATTCCTCTCTATCACGCTCGTACCTTCTGATTTTATTCATAGAATTGAAGTTCGAGAAAAATACTTCTTCAAAACAGTTTCTTAATACCTCTAAGTATAAGGATTGGTAAGGAGCTTGGTAGCCTAGTGGGTAGAGCAATTGGCTGCTGATGGAGGGGTCGCGAGTTCAAATCCCTGGTGAAGCCTTAGTACATCTACAAACGAAAATCCTCGAATCTCAAGGTGGACCAGGGAAAGGAAATGGTCTCCCCAATCTGATTTTGTAAAGTTCATACGCCTGCTGACAAGTTATCAAACCAACCTTCGGGTTGAATGAAATTTTCCCTGAATATTCCTCGTTTCCCAGTTTGGAATACACCCTGACATATTGTACAGTTTTGTTTGGGTTTCCAAGGCTACTGTCGCGTCCCTTGACACTGCACCCACTGTAGGCACGTCAACGTTCTTCATACTCTGGGATCAGGATAGCTGTGAAAAACATCCGCCAGAGGTTGGATAGAACCCGGACCAACGGGAGGGGTACAGGGGCGGGGGGAAGGCAACACTCCAGTCTCCACTCCAGCCCGATCCTCAAATTTACACGTATTTCCTGGTTTACCAACTCATTGTTTCACACTTATCATAGATCCCTTCAATAAACATTTCTTTTGTGGCTACTCCAAGCTTCCTTAATATCCCCCTCGATGGAAGGCCGTACAAAATCACTTTACAACCTTATTTTCTTACCTTTTTCTCTAATATTGCATTAAAATTACAGTAATTCCTCACAGGGGAGCAAAGTACATCACCCCAGTGGTGTAGCTAGGAATTTCGTTCGGGGGAGGGAGGGAGGGGGGAGTCCAAAACCAGGGGGGAAAATTTAAAAAAAAACAGGGTACTAAGTAATGGGTTTTAACTAATTTTAAAACTCTTCATAATCGAAAAAGTTCATTTGTTAGAGTAATATTTTGTAAATTCATGATTTTTCAATATTTTTTTTTTAATGAAGGAAAATAATTGTGTTTTTATATTTCGGGGAGGGGGTTTGGACTCCCTGGACCTGGCTACGCCACTGTATCATGCCAGTTTCCTAATCATATAAATTACCTACTGTACATAAAAGTAAATACTGAAAAAGCAGCTGTTTCAATGACGCGGTAAAAAGTGGAAGAGAAAAGACATTTAAATCCAATGAAAATAATTGTTACTAATGTCCTCTAACCGCGGTGCGTAGAGAATAGCTCGGGACTTCAATGAATAAAAAGATATGACAGCAATACGAAGAGGTCATTCTGAGAGAGATAATGATGGGTCTAAATCATATTCTAGGTGCAAGAAGGGATGAGAATAGAACGCTACAAAATACCTTGAAGACCACAGAAATTCTATAAATGGAAGCCAATTTCCACGCATAAGGCTCAGGAAGAAACAAAGACACGAGACAGGATATGAGATTTTTATTTATTTATTGATTTTTATAGTTCTCTCAACAACATAATCGCAGCGAAAACTCAATTCATGCAATATGTATGATGTTAAGCTATGAGAGCACAGTTGAATCTAATCTACTACCTCAGTGATGTAATAAATAATGAGAGATAAACACTATTGCAATTATCAGTTTGATTATGGAATCATGAATTGGGGACAGGAATTTTTAAATCGCCTATGGGCATAATTCCAAAAACTAGCGATAGAAAAAGGAAGAAAATATTATCAGCAGAATAGCTCAGGTGATGAGGGCATTATACGAGAAGAGAGATCTACTTTCAGAAGGGAATTTAAGTATTGAGGTAAGGAAAATATTGATCTGAACTTAGATTTGGAACTTGCTTATCTACGGAAGTGAGGCATGGACAATAACGAAATGCGGTACTACAGAAGAATGATGAGGATAAAATGGATTGAACGAGTAAATACCACAGATGTCCTAAGAATATTAGGAAAAGCAGAGAAACCTCGTCAAAGCTTTGCTAAGAAGACGAAACAACCAAATTATTCATTTCGTGAGACATGATGGTCTGATGAAGCCAATCGTTGAGGTACAATTAGATGCCAGGAATGGGAAAGGAAGACATCGAATAAAATATAAGGAGCAGGTGAAGATGGGCGAGAAAGAGAAGAAATCAGTAGATGCGAAAAAATTAGCTGACAGGAGAATTAAGTGAAGGGCCATGTTATTCGAATCTTAGAACTTTTGACCAGTGATGATGATGGTGATAAAGCAAAACAAGTTTCCACAAAAATTATCATATCCTAACCGACGCGAATCCGCGTTTAGCTCGCCACACACAATATATATGAACAAGTGTTATTGCTTTGACTAAGTAAGAATGTAATTTGCTTGATCGCCCGGTCAAAAATCAAATCGTAATCGCCATCATGATTTCTTCACGTATACAAAATTGAAATAGAAAATTAACAATGAGGAAGTCATAGAAATTTATGAACTTGGCAGGAAATTCTTTGTGGTTAAGTGAGAAGAGCAACAATCAAAATGCTAAGATTGAAAAGAGGGCACCCTTAATAGGGAAGGCATACTATAAAAACCTACATTTTTTTATTCTCACGTCTAATTCAAAAAGGCGTTTGAAGTACGAAGTCCTCGCACCAATCAAATTCACTTTGATTGGAAAAGATCGTTCACTAAAAAGAGTCAAAGTCACCACAAAATGCAATAAAAATTGCACTCACAAAAAATCTTCAAAATATTTTAATAATTAACCTTAAAAAAACATGGACTTAAATTTCCTAAAGGCCCATTTAGTAAAAAGTCAACATTACAATTTACCGTTATTCTTTTATAGATACTTCCATTCGACGCAACGAAAAGTCTGTAGGTGATACGATTATTCATGATAGGGGTGCTTGACATTAATATCGGGATAACGGAGAATTATCTCCGCTATCAACCTCACCATTGAACACTTATCTCTATCCGACTGATGGGACAAAGTCACCCCAGTTGACGGGAGAGAAAATATTATGAAGGTACTCCTTATTTAAATTCAAAAAAATTATTTTTATTTCCTCCTAAAGTCAATGTGATGAAATTATTCCGGTTCAAATTATTTCAGTTTCAAATACCGGCCCTGGTGGTGGCGGGGTAATTCACTCGTAATCTAAATCGAAGGTCGCGGGTTCGACCTTCTCGAATCACCTACCTTTTGATCTTTACTTCAGGAATTGGGTCATCGCCGAATATTCACGTTAACTTCCGTCGGGAATAAGGCATAAGGGGGGGGGGGGGGCGAGAGAACTGAGAAATATTGGGGTAAAGGAGAAGAAACGATAAGACCGTGGTAGGTTGCCCATATTCAGGGCATGTGTGTCCGTGATAGTCCATTGTTGATTGTTCGAAATCCCCTGATGGGGTAAACACTAGAAGGACTGCACGGTATGGCTACCTAGGACAATACCCGTCACTTTATTTGAAATATTTCTTCGTTTATTTTTAAATAAATTGATAATTTAAATTATTAAATATAACCTTTTCCTTTACTCATCATTAAAACGGAGTATTTTTTACAAGTGAATTCACAATAAAAATTTAAAATGAATAGCGCTTACGTTGCTCCAGCTTCCTCTGCCCTGGCCTACCTCACGAAAATCGGTAGTATGGCAGATATAATGCTCATTTCCATTCAAATGTAATGAAGCATGATAAATGCATAAATGTGCTTACTAAAACATCAAAATATGTTATTCAGTGAAGTGATTTTCAGAATAAAACACGCATTACGGTAACAGATAAAAAATAGAAATGCTTAACCCGTCATTTTTAATGGTCTTTTAAGGTAGACAGATGGTATAACTCCGTTTCTAAGAGAAATTTTTGAAATAATATTTAAGTAAAATACGTACCACAAGAAGTAAATAAAAGTCAGAAAAAAATTAAACGGCATAGAAAAAATTCTCGACAATATGATTAAATGAGTAGATGTTAGTAGCCAAAATGACGAGCTTGGTCCTTCTAAGTAGTGCTAAATGTGCTATTTTCGGAGAGGTGAAGATAAAAAAAATTCTCTTTCGCAACCACCATTTCTTTTGTTTTCGACATCTGCCATCACAAGCGCATCGGCATTCCCGGGTCACTTCTGTGCTGATAGTACCAATAGCGGGATGACGCTCTGGAGCCACTTCCATAGCAGCCCACATCGACGTGTAAACCACGCTTAAAGTAGGATTGGCACGACGAGAGAAAAAGGAATGTTTGGGAAGCACTCACAATCAGTTGGGGCGCCTGAGAAGACGAAAATATCCTTAGTCGAAGGACAATTAATGTTACACTCCCCGGACCAATGAAGATCTACATCTACATAATTCCCTGCGAGCCACCTCAAGGGTGTTTGGCAGGGGGTGAGTATACAACAGCATGCACGCCTTCATAGTTATCGAAAAGAAAAGCTGCATCACATGCAGTGGCGCCGACTCCATGGGGCCTGAGGGGGCCCGAGCCCCCTCAAAAATTCGTCATGGGTGTGAGGAAAAAATGTGCCAGGCTTGTCGATTTTCCCCGGAGTGTCCAGATATCGAGATTCGAGTTATCAGGGTTCTAATATTGATCATATGACTCTTCTAAAATGCTTAAAAAACTTAAAACTCACTAAGTGCTTATAAAATTACCCGGGGTAAGATCCCCGGTTTGGGCCCCCCCAATATTTTTTGTGAGTCGGCATCCCTGATCACATGCACATGCTTGCAGGCGGTGTCAGCTCTCATTGGCCAAGCGTTTCTCCATGTAAGTTGGCGTATGCAACATATACAAAATTATCAAGTGCATAAGTATACAGGTATCTGCACAAAACTAGCTATATGCCGAAAAGGTAAACAAGAACCAAAAAACGCAAACCAAAGAAAGGGAAAAAGAAAAAACACATGCATTTGGCCAACCTAGCGAGTGCAGCGATTAATTGCATCGATGGTACATCTGTTACTATGCCTAAGATAGAACGACATCTTCAATCTCTCTGCTCTTCAGTCTATTACTTTTATTTTCTTCTTGTGATAGAAGACTGGAAAAAATGGCCTAATTTCGGCTAACATTTATGCCCTGGGGATTGCATTGATGTAGTGGCCAGTGTCTTGGCTTCCCACTTTATTGCTCCTGGTTCAAATCCCGGCCGTGGTGGAGATATTTTGGAGACAGGCCGAGTCCTGCTTGGGTATTTTGTGGAGCGCACTTAAATTACATACAACAATCTTTTCGTCGGATGGGAGAGCCTTGTTCCCCTCTGCACCTCTGAATCAGATTAGGCTTATCCCAATCGCAAGTTTCTCTGAATCCATACGTATCTTTCCCTAAGCTTTTAAGGTCTAAGTCCTAAATTCATAAATATGTGGTTAAATTTTATAATTTTATTATGTTACAGTTATTTCGTGATTATAATTTTATATTAGTCATTTTTATACTGTTGCTACGCAAAAGATTATGTTTTTAATAAATAAACATTCATTCTGGCTGGACGGCAATTATATTTAATATGTGCATAGTAAGTATATTGATGGTCTGTAAAAACATGAAAAGTGAAAAATGGATAGGTATTGGAGGACGCTAGATAAAATGCATCAGGTTTGCCAATGACATGGCGATTCTTGCCGATGGCAATCGGGAACTTCAAATAATGATAAAAGGTTAAGAGGAAGGAATGAAAACGAAAGTTATGAGAGTAAATGATGGCGGACTTGAGAATGTCATGATCAATGGGGACAAGATAGAGCAAGTTAGAAGGTATAGATATTTAGGAAGCAGGCTGACTGAAGACTTAAGGAGTGAGACAGAGATGAAGAAAAGAATAGCTAAGGGAAAGGTAGCCTTTACTAAAGAGAGAAGTATTCTCTAGCTGCATGAACTTAGGGCTGAGAAAGAGAATGGTGCGAGTAATGCTACGTGTGCAGTGCTGTGTTATATGGATGTGAAACATGGACCTGGGGAAGAAGATAAATAGGAAAAAGATAAATGCTTTTGAAATGTGGGTGTGGATAAGGTATGGTGGTATGGTATTTGGAAGAGGCGATCGACAACTGAGGTCATTTGCGCCATGAGGGAAGGGTAGGCAAGGAAGGGTGGGTGGGCAAGAGAAACCCGGCGTCGGCATTAGCCTGCTATTAATGAAAGGCGATTAGGGGATCACGGCTTAACGTCCCATCCGGCGGACGAAGTGCTGCGCTTGAAATGTCCACACAACATTCAAGCAGGGATCGGGCAGTCTCTGAAAATGCTCTGCCGCTGCCGGGATTTGAACCCGGGCCCGCCGGGTGGCAAGCCAACACTCTAGCCACCACACCAACCCGATCCCCGTGTGGATAAGGCTGGAGAGAGTGGAGTGGGTGGATAAGGTGAGGAATGAGGACGTGTTTGAGAGAGTAGGGGAGGAAAGAACATAATTGAGAACTGTATTGAAGAGAAAAGGGAATTGGATAGGGTATATTTTAAGAGGGAAGGGAATTTTGAACACAGAAGTCGACGAAACAGTAAATGGAGAAAAGAGATGAGGAAGAAGAAGTCTGAAGTTGACGGACGAAGTGAGGTTAGGAAGAAGCTATTGGGAAACTAAAGGGGAGGCCTTGGACAGAATGAAGACTTTAGTTTTTGGGACCTGTCAGTAAAGAAGGAAAAAACCAGCTGATTATAATGAACGACAATAGAGAGCATATCACATTGAAATTTGGTGTTCTTATTTCGGCCCTATATTAATTACGTTTTAATAACCCCTACTTTCAATGCCTCCTCCAAATTCCCACCTCTATACCTGAAGATTTCCAAATGCCCTTATTCTCAGTCACGAGATATAATCGCATGCATTCATTCAAGCACCTGGTAGGATACAGGCCAAGACACCCCGCGGGGATATCGCCTCGTGGAAAAGGAGCAACCTTTGGAGCCTTGATTAGATAAGCGGAATGGGAAGTTAAACAGAAATTGGTGCTAAGATTTTCAACCACGCACTGCACCACAATCGCCGCCCTTGGATTACCCGTAACAAGTGATCAGGGTTTGACGGACAAATTCTCCCACTGAATGAATAATATTAAAAAACGAAACGGAAATAAAGCCCATTATTATATCTATTGAACGTTGTTAGCACAATACGATGGATACAGATGACACCAACTACAGGTAGGGTAGGTAATAAAGTACACAGGTCCTGTCATATAACGTTTAACAATAATTTAGTCAATTGTTATCAAACACTTATAAATAATCGCCGGTTATGATGATTTATAAAGCTTGGAAATGATAATAAGGACACTTCATATTTAGATAAGTAATAATTAACACTGCGAAAGAAACTGGAAAGGAAATTATAATCCATTTCTTCATGTCTATGATTAGAAAATTGAAAAATGGAGAATAAAGGAAACATTTTGGTTGGATATTGGGATTTTAAACAACCCAAGAATGTAAAAAATACAATAACCAAATGTGTGAATTATGATTTCAATATTTTCGTCAATGTAGTTACTTCAGAGTGATTTATTCACCAACTGTACCTTAAAGCAATCATGGAGCTCAGAGACAGGGATTCTAAAGAATGCGGAAGGAAATTTTTCCTTTAACTTTAATCTCTAAGCTCCTCATCCGAATTTGCTTCTAGAATATAACGCATTAAATTACCTATTATCATTACTGATCAAAATCGTGAGATTAGTTTGACACAGCCCACACTCAGTTCTCCTGTCAGCTAATCTTTTCACACCTACGTAGTTCTTCTCTTTCACATCCTTTTTACCTTTTCCATATATTTTTTTCTGTTATTGCCATCTACCTACTTATCACTCGACGATTGTCTTCATCAGGCCATTATTTCTCTAAATGTGGCCTAATAGGTTGTCCCGTCTTCTTGTCAAGGTTTTCATGTGGCTTCTCTCCTACTTTTCTTAGGAACATCTCATTACTTACTGCCGTAAACAATTGTTTGAAAGGGTAGAGAACGGTTATTCAAAGGAGACATAAACCATATTCAATGTTTTTAACTCTGATTCGTCAAACACGCAAGGCCTTGGCTAGTTTTTTTTTATATTTGAAGACAGGGAAATGCATTTCGAAGAGGTTCATTTGGAGGGAATGCACCAAAGGCAGATCTTCAAAATATTTCGGAGGAGAGAGAGGTGGTTTGAATCCCTTATACTTCCCCGGCCTTGAAAACATACGACAGTTAGTATCTCTTAAGTAAATTATACTTCTCTTCTGCCATAAATGCGTACTTCTCGTACCTTAAATGAACGATTTTGTCGGGAGCGCGAATTAAAAAAATATCTTTACATTCCAATCAAATATAAAAATGCTAATGAACATAATGATATTTAACTTCATAAGAATATTCTGAAAGCCTTTATATACACAATACGTACCGTAGTATGGGGTGACTTAGTTCCACTTCGCTACTGGTACGTACCAATTTATGTTTTAATCAGTAAACTTGATTCCATGCGATGTTAAATATTTTCCATACTACTTTTTGGGGTTCTGGTTCTACGTCGTGAGCATTTTAGATGCAACAATGATGTAGAAATTCCCGTGTGATCGTTTCTTTGAGTTGGCCCAGTGATGCCCCAACCTCGGGTTACTTTGTCCCATGCATGATATGTCATGATTTTGATGCTTGTTTTAACTGAAGGAAGGAAGAAGGAAGTTTGTACATCAAATTAAAATTCTATTCTTCTTCCATGCTTTGGAATCTTGAAAACTGTAGGAATCTCTTGTTAGTGCTGCCACTTAATGGTAACAGAAATTTCTATGACAATATGCTGACAGAAAAAAAACTGTTTGAAAATATAAAATCTCTTTTCAGAGTAAGGGCTAAAGTTTCCCTGGCGGGTCAAAGTAATCCCATCTACCGGTACAGGAAGCTTTGAAGTCTCGATCCATTTCGCTGATACGAAGCCGTAAACGCTATGAATCCGTGAGTAAACCACATCAAAAGCATTGAACATTTTCAGTGGTCGAAATCCCACATCTCCTGACGCGGCTTCCATTAGCTGCTTTCTCCCCGATGCCCTCGCCGCGTGATTATTACCCCGAATGGCGTCAGTGGGTTTAGGACACTTTTACGGGCATTCACTTCGGGTCACTCACTCGGGTGAAGCTCGCGAAAGATCCCACTCCTGCTCGCCCACTCAACGCCCTTCTTAATTAAAGCGCCAAATGCCACCGCCATCCCCAGCGACTTCATGATTTTCACCAGCGACCCTGATGAATCAAATCCGATAATCACTCAACAAATATCGTTATTGCTGGAACAACTATACTATGCTAAACACAGTGGCGTAACTATGGGGTGAGGGGGTGAGGGGGATAAATCCCCCCCAAAGCCTCAGAGAAACAAAAAAATATTTTAAGGTATTGTCTAGTTTTGACTTATAATAACTGCATCTGCTCTGAGTTAAATTTTCAGTGACAAAATGATGTAAAATGCATTTGGGGCATGTCATTTTTCAAAAATTTTCCCGAACCCCCCCGTTGCCTGGGGGGGGGGGGGGGGGCTGCGCAATCTCAGGCCATCCCATCCCCCCAAAGCATATTCCTAGTTACGCCACTGGCTAAACATGTGTAATGATATCTTAACCCCAGTTACAACGTCAAACATACCGTGATTAAATTCACCCGAAATATTAGCAGAAAAGTTTGAAACTTCTGTTTTCTATGAATATTTTATTTATGGTTCACCAAAAATCTTTAACTGGTGACAAGGTGTGACTCAAACCAACTTAATGGGGGAATGAGATACTTATTATCAATAGATATATAATTTTATTTTATTTTCGGGCATCGAAGGCGGCAGAAGTCTGTACAGTTTCCTCGACTGTTAATCCGGGGGTCGCGGGTTTGAATCCTGTCTACGTGGTTTTTCCCCGTCTACAGCTTGGAAATACGTGTGTACGTTCATGGACTCAAACTACAGGGTGGACTGAAAATTCGTCGCGAAATTTTAACCATGGATAGTTGATAGCAGTGTGAACCAAAATTACTAATGGTTAGAAATGCGTGAAAATCGCCAATGCGACATAGATGCGATGCGTGCAAATGGATGGATGATTGGATTTTTTTGATATTTTTACGCAAATTTGCCTTTTCGACGGCAAACTTCGTACATTTTGTGCCGAGCGCAGTTTAAATGTTCCGCCGACACTCACCGCTTAAAGCATGTGAGCGACGGGCCAGCTGCTAGTTGGCTGGGACTCTATGAGGCCACGAACTACAAGTGGGCGCGGGCTAGCTACACCTCCACCACTATATGTCTTATTCCTTAATTTATTATTGTTCTACAACATAATTATTTAAAATATTCTGTATTTTGTCATGTAACTGTGTTTCACAACATTTTATCGTCATCTATCTTATTATGAAAATAAAAAAGACACTACAAAATGCGATAAACTGTTATTGAAAGTGCGATAAAATAAAAATGAAAGAGCGACTTTCACGTATCTCTACTAATGATGTTTTGGTCAATAAGTACCAATTTTAAACTACAGAAACTTTGAGCCAAGCGCTCCGACTGGTCGCGAGTTTGCCCTGTTGCCAGATGCTCTGGACAACTCATTACTTTTAATGCTTTGCCTGCCAGAGATCGCGATGAATCCAAGGCATCCGGCAACAGGGAAAAATGGCGGCCAATCGGCTCAAAGTTTCTGCAATTTAAAACTGGTGCGTTTTCGACCCAAACATCATAGGTAATTTTTGTTACTAATGGCATCAGCTATCCCAGGTTAAAATATTGTGGCATTATTTTCCTCCATCCTGCAGAAAAATTTGGCATTCAAATGACCGCCAATAATTTCATATCTTTACGGCCTGGTCATCTGAGGCATTGATATGTTAGAACTACTTTATGGAAAGGTAAGAACGTGAGAAGAAACATGAAAATGCACAGTGTTACCACCCAAATAGGGCAAGTGCACGAGCAGAAAATAGAGTTTGTGCTAACTTGGTCCATGCATTCGTGCACGATCCGTTCCGGAACACCAAAATCGTTCGTGGATTCACAACTTAACTCTTACGTGTTCATGTATGTGTTACGATACCAGGCCGTTACACCTTCCTTTTTACACAAGTGTAACTCGATGTGGCAAGGTATTGAATGTGAATTAGGGTAAAGCGGTAAACTTTCTCTGAAGAAAATGTTTTCGCAGAAAACTGCCCGTTGGAAGCATCTTCTCCTATGGTACATATGAGTACTCGTTATCAGCTTAGAACATGACAGTGATTAAGGAATACGAGAAATTGTAGTATTCCAGCAAATATTTCGACTCTGACTGCTACCAGCAAGTATCTACGATTTTCCACTGTGATTGATATCATAGGTTGAGATCAGTTATTGCCGATGGCCACCTGTATTGCTTCCTATCTCCATTAAACGCATTCAAGCACAATAAACGCATGAGTTTTTGCATTCTGCTTTAACTGACATTAAATAAGCATTTTTTTCCCCGCCTAAATGGAAAATTATGACCAAAAAGCCAAAATAAGGCTGCGGCACTATTACAATCGATCATGTTCGCTTTCACTCATGAGCAATGGTACGACTTTAGCCTTTGGATAACTTTTTTAGCTGCGGTGACATAGTTATATCGAGTATTACATGGGATTGCAATACAATTGCAATCTCAGTGATTATGGACACTTAGCCACGGACTGCGATTGCCAGATTACGGTAAATGTGACTTTGCGTATATTTGGTTCTTCCTAACTTATCATTAGCTATAGAAAGTTCTATTACAATGTAGCTATATATTCAGTTTTCATTCCCGGAAAAATCACACCACCATAAATATTACCGCTGGCCTCTACACAGGTGTTGGTTTTAGAGTCGGCAAATCAATATTCAAGGCAGGTTTGGGTGAAGGTAGGTTTTACTTACCGTTAGTCACAGATATTCTCCTAAATATTAGAACACCGAACATAGATTTACAAAAAATATGGGGTGAAACCAAAATCACGTAATCACTCCTTGCAATAAACTATTTCCCTCACTTCCTAACAGTTCCACGCCTATTTATACCCATCTTAATTATATCTCCTCGCTTCCTGAAAATGGTCCTGTTGTAATGGGCACGGTCAAGGTATAGCACGTTTAAAATGAGAAAAATGTAATATTGCCGTATTATTAATTTTTAACCACAACGTTTCAAGAGACATGCACTGTGGCGAACAGAGAAGTTGAAAGGAAAATAAAAGTGATTTGGAAGGACATACATTAGGCGATCACATCAAAATGAAAATCTCCAACTATCCCAACAGAATGGTACACTATATGGAAGCTAGTACCGGATATTGATGAGCTTGAAAGTGCGGCAAATTGATACATATAAGGAAATTAAAAAAATTCCGTAAAAACCTGGAACATAAGCAAACGCAATCCACTACTAAGAAAACCCTGCATTGCTCTTTTCGCCCAACTCCTGGCAGTTCTGAGAGCTCCTAACTTGAAATAAATGATAAACGATGCTGACTTACTTGCAGGTTCCGTAAATATATCATCACCGGAATAAACTATAGAGCATGATGACTACGGTGGAAATAGCAGTTTCGAACGCGCGGATTTCAAAATAATGAGCTCTCTACATTCACATCAATATACTGATCAACGTAAAGACATGCAATTTCATGACTATTCTCAAAGCCTTTAGCCGCTACATAGGTACAGGTAATTTTGATACCTTGACCCGTTTTGTTGATGCAAAGCCGTAAATGCTATGCATCCATGCGGCAACCAGAAAAAAGGCGCTATTATTTTGTTTCTGAGCCCATATTCCTACATAAAAATAAACACTTGCAATTTTCCACGATTATACAATTAATTACGTCCTAGGTTTCAATGCTAATTCATCATCTCTAAGGTACAAATGGTGCGTAGTTCATTCAATGGCGGAAAATTGCTAGAATTTATTCCAATATGGAAAAATTCCGCTCCATCCTGCTTGAACCTTCGGATTTTTTTCATATTTCTATTATTATATCGAAATAGTTTTCACACCATCAGCCAAAATAGAACTGGAAGAGATTTAGAGCGATCTACTTTTTTTTGTTAAAATTTACTTAGCGATCTTAGAGATAGTGGTCTCCAAACTCGGGTTACAGACATTTGCAACGGATGGTAAATCCGACACCTCTCTCCCGGGCACACACTCTCTCCGATGACGATGGGTTTTCCCGCGACTCGATCGTGTGAGCGTCCTCGAGGCGTAGACATGGCAAGCACAAGGTAAAGGGTTTGCTGAAGAACGGCGCAGGACAAGAGAGTAAAGCGCTGGTGCTCCACGGTTCAATGGGTATTCATTATTGAGTGCGAAATATTGGTCACTCATGCGGAAACTGAGGCTTCGGTCAGCCCTGGACGGCACCACCAGGAATGCTATGGAGGCAGGATTGATGGGAGGCAAGCGGCTACTTTCAATTCATATAAGCAGGCACCTACTCCAAAAATATCTGATTCATTGGGCACTCATTGCTGAGAAATTCGGAATCATTCACGCACATCAGTAAGTCATCTTATTTAGAGAGGATTATTAGACGGTTTTTATTCATATTTACGTGAGCTTTGACAAACAGAGGAATAAAACATAACACAAAAGTAAACCGAAATACTGCAGTTTTTCACAGCTCCGAAAGGAACTTGCATGCAATAGTAATAGGCTCGACACCAAAGTAGATGATGGAAAAACAACTTGAGAAGGTGGATCAATTTAGCTATTTGTAAATTACTCCAACAAAGACATGAGGAAAACGAACGCGGGAGTTAGGATGTCATGAAGAGATACCATATCCACATGGCACCCTGCGAGTCACCTCAAGAGTGTTTGGAAAGGGATAAGTTTTCACTTGAATAGAGTATGTAATACTACGAGTGCGTTCCATTGGTATAGAAGGAAAGGAAGAATTTTAAAATAACTTGAACAAGCATGTGTGCGATGTGAACTTCCGCCACACATGCATCTAAGGACGGACGGGGCACTGGGATTATCCGCCCGAGGCCCTGCGGGCAGCAGGCCCCGGACGACCTCAGGAAGGCATTTAAAGCTCATTCCCTTTTCCTCAGACCCTGCAATTTACGTGAAGTGCAAAGCGAAAGGGCGCACCAGGCCCATAGTTGGAGTTGCGGCTCGTCTATCTGTCTTATGGCTCACTTTTCGGTGTAGTTTTCGCATTTGAACTCTGACACCGCTCGCATCGCCGCTTCATTCTCTGGGCATGGAGGGGAACGGAGAAGATGTGATAGGCGGAAAATAAAAGAGAGACGGTTTTGTAGAGGAGAGAAAACATCAATAGGAGATAGGCAAGAGATAAGTAAAGGGTGTGAATGGATTACGTACAGAGAAGACGAGGGTGGATTTGGGAAAAATAGATTTCGATTTTTTAAAGATACAAAATGCACTCAAATATTGCGTTTCAGATTAAAAAAAAATTACTCCGAAAAATTTCATTTTAAATGACAAATACAATTGTAATTTTATAATGTCACCTACCATTAATAAAATTGATATTAAAATGTTTTTGAATACGTATTGACCCACACCGTAGGGGGGTCTGGGTAGGTTAAGGTAGAGCTCACCCTGAAGTGAGGTACAGGTGTGTGATTCAACACATTTTTGGTGTGTGGACCAGTTCCTCTCTCTTATCCATCTCTCAATTCAAGGATTTATTTTGCGGTGGTCCGAAGGGTTCACCGATGAACAATTGAAATATATTATGGTTTTTAAAATCGTCACCGCTTAACGATATATTCTGACGATATAGCATGAAGAAAACAGAAAGAGATGTAAGCTGCTTCCTATTAAGCGGTTGATCACGAAATGTCTCCTGATGTCAGAAAGATAGTTTAAACATTAGACTGGAATAAGTAGCACGAGTTCAAAGGTCATAACATTATGCACAAACTAAAACACGGCGGAATAAAAATTTATACATTTTACCGTCCAAGGTTTCGCCATATCAGTCGTTACTCTTGCAGATAAGAACAACATTGACATTGGAATACATCATGTCCACTTTAGTTTATTTTACCAGGAGTATTATCTATATAAAATGTATTAGAAATAATTTTTGCATAAATAAAATTCACCATCTCAAAGGAGGTCGAATGCAAAATTCCATGATTCCAGATTCCAAAGAGGATATCGTAAAATACGATTGCAACTTGTTATAGTTGTAATTATAAAGCTACTTGGTAAATGAGGTAAGAAGTCGAAGGTATGTAAGCAACGGAGATTACATACATCACTCACCACGAATACCCCACGTTCTGGCATGTACAATCAACTATTGAGACGCTATTCCACAGGCCGATTGTGCCTCGCGGACCACACCGGCAGTCCAAGGACCAGACGTTGGGAAACACTTGCAGGGAGGGGGGGAGATAAAACGCGATAAAAATGCGGTGCTCTCCGTGAAATGATACCGCTGACAGAGCAATTCATCTTTCGATCACTCATGCAGTACTGGTCGCAACTGGAAATATAGCCGAATTTTCTGAGAAAATATCCAAAGTATTTCGGTAGTATTAATACAAGGCATTGGAATTAAAATTGAGGAAGAGATTGGTGAAATGCTATGTGTGGAGTGTGTTAATGTATGGATGTGAAACTTGGACGATGGGGAAGAGAGACAGGGACAGGATTGGGGCGTTCGAGATGTGGGATTGGAGGAAGATGGAGGGGATACGGTGGACGGATCGAGTTAGGAATGAGCGAGTGTTAAATAGGAGAGATGAGAAAAGAACGTTGATGGACAAAATAAATCTAAGGAAGGGTAACTGGCTGGGACATTTGATGAGAGGGAATGGAATTTTGAAAGTATCTTTGGAGGGAACGGTGGAAAGGGTAAGAAGAAGGAGAAGGCTGAAGTTCATTGATAACATAGAAACTGGAAGATATGGAGACTTCAAGGAGATGGCCGGAGACAGGAGGGAATGGAGACAACATTGGCGCGGGGGACCTGCCGACGGGCAGAACACCACAAGATGATGATGAATTTATTTCTCTCCGACAAATAAACTAAAATAGCTATTTTCAGCAATTAAACGCTCACTACAGTTGATCAATGACATTTTCTCAGTACACTGCAAAAAATATAAAATTTGGAGGTCCGGTTGGAATTTATTCAATTTGATGAAGCAATTACAAACTCTATCGATGAAGGCGTAGCATTTGGAGATAAACATTTATGCATATATATGTATTATTATGCCCTCTAACCCTTTTCCATTCTCAATACGCTCCTACATTTACTATACATATTTTGGGATTAGTAATTAGAATGGAGTATATTAGCATAAGTATTAAAGTTTACACGAGTTATTTACAGAAGTGGTTATGTTATTTCCTTTCAATTATTGACAGAAAACCCGAATTTTTGCTGAAAATCCGAGTTTTATCATCCAGACTGGTACAATGGTCAACACTATGAGAATTCATGAAGGAAGAAATTATATTCAACGGAAGGTAGGCAAATTTATAATTTTAAATGTCATGGATCCTATGTTTCGAGAAATAACCGCCTTAATCCTCACGGCCAAATTTGTAAATGTTTATGGCAAGTCGCTTCAAAAAACATTGTAGTTATTCTGTGGTTACCGCGAAGAAATTATAATTCTATAATCACGAATAGCGTAGAAACTGCTGGTGTTCATTCCTTTGGAACGGTGGACATAATGTTTTATAAAAAAGTTACCAAGATCATCTATTCACAAGATTTTTCTTTGAATTATCATTTCTCTTATCTCAGAAAGACATCAATGTATGAATTTACTCACGGTTTTTCATCGGCATATGTGACAACAGCAGTTCATATAGAGCATACTATCAGCTGATTACCATGCTCTAGAACACATATTCCTTAATTCTTCTCACTCTAGAACCAAGGAATCAGCATTGAGAGACTTACAGTTTCACAAAAAAACTTAGGTTGAGTTGCAATGAACATCAACGGAGTCGTACGCCAACCAATGCCATCCAAGGTCAATAGGGGCTGATCCATGCATAAAATGCCATGTACTACAGCAAAAATTTGAAGTAAGCATCTACAAAAATTAGGAATTAGAGACCCTTTGAGAATTTTGCCTCGTTTCACGGTTGCTGACTCACTAATCTACGTGTAAACTTTGAAATGGTCTTTGTTTCATTCATTTATTGCACTTGCACAAAGAAACAGCGAAAAAAGTTCAATATAGTCAATAAAATACATGCAGGTAATATAGTGTTCAAAAAAAGCAACATAGAAAGAAAAAAAAGAGCAAAACTTCACATAATCCCTGCATTGCTTTTCTTGCATTGGAGGAAGCTCTTAGTTCATTTAGGTGAGCAAAAATTCAACCTTCCCAGTTTTAAACAAATCAGCGGTTGTTTCCAAAATCTATCATTTAAGATTGAGAAACTTGGGGCATCCTATATCCGGCAGAATGTGAAACACCACATTCATCTAAAGCTAATAACAATCCATAAAAGAGAATGACATCGATATAAAATTGACCAAAAAACGAAAGGAAAAATCGGGGAAAATAACTTTGTGCCTGAGTCGAGGAAGATGAGTGGAAATTAATAAGGAGAAGGACGTTTGTAGAGTTGAGTATAAAATAAATTACAATATCAAGCGTGAGTATTATACCACCACCATTGGGACTTGAGAATCCACACTGAAACTGAGCCCATTAGGGTTATGACTTTTTTGTAATCCCATGTTCCTGTGCTATAAATTGATGAAAATTTGTTCAAAACTAAAGAAAAAGACATTAGTTCGATTTAGTTTTTGAAAAAAGTCACCCCCAACCTAAAAAAACTATTTTTACCATAATTCACGTAAGGTGAAAAAATCATTTTATAGCAGTTTTTTTATTTGAAATAATAAATTAAATTATAATGATGAAATTTTATAACACTCATGTAGTAACACAAATCTGTCCAGTGGCGTAGTAAGGGTGACGTCCGGGGGGTCCAGACCAACCTCCCTCCCCCCCACCGAAATATTGAAAAACCATGAATTGACAAATGAAGTTATTTCGATTACAAAAAGTGTGAAAATTAGTATTAAACCCTCTACTTAGTACCCTATTTTTCAAAAATCCTCCCCCCCCCCTGGTTTTGGATCCCCCCGAAAGTAATTCATAGCTACTCCACTGGATCTGCTCAACTGTAAGAGACAAATCTACAAGTTTTGAGTAGCGAAGTTGTTTTTCTGGTAAAAGAATAAGTGACAAAAGGGCTAGTATTGCTTGGGAATTCCACCTGGCATTACTTAAATTAGGCGTGTTCTGCAAGTTTACTTTAGGAAATCTTCCAGTTTATTAAAAAAACGGAAAACCTGAGCTAAATGAAATAGAAAAATCATATCATCACGTCATCCTGCTGACTCATAAATCTCTTCTTTACCATCGTTGATATTCATTTTTAGCTGTTCATAGTTACGTATTTACAATTTCTGGAATAAATTGATATTATCTTTTGGGAGATGTCTTGTTTTCTCCAATTTCATTATTCTTTACTAAGCGAAGAACTCGATCAAGAACATGGTGCTGACAGGCAATGAATTGTGGCTTTTCTAGTTTATTTTCAGCAAACACTGAATAGCAGCTCGATTATTTCTTTCAGTATTCACATTTGTAGTGTCCGCAACAATCATCTTAACACTTTTCCATAGATTTTTCCATTTGTTTCCATTCCATTTTCCATTATTTTTTCAAATTAAGAATTTTTCCAACTGTAGCGTTTCCTTCATTTATTATAACGGCTTCTTCAATAGTGGATCTGTAAATACCCGATTGTGAAGGCATATTCTCATTAATCCCATCTTGAAATAGCTGTTTACAAACTGGTGATGCCTTGCTGGTGGATAAATTTAAAGATTTTACTAATTTTGTTGCAGTTTTGGTTCTGCTGTACTTCCTACATATGCTTGTGGATTTTTCTTTTTCGGACTCTTCATATTTAATCTCAGTCACTGTTACACAAGTTGGTATTATTGCTTCAGTTGTTGTTGATGAAGTAGATTCCAGAGGAATTTTTTTGTTTTGGATTGATGGATAGATTCATTACTTGCTGCCTTTTCAGTAGAATGCCCTAAAACTCTCAATCTGTAGATGATATAAGATTCTGTCCTCACTGCACAGCCATTCACCATTTTATTTTGTTATGTCAGATACTTCACTCCATGAATAGTATTTTCCTCGCTTTATATTCATCATAGGTTTTAGCACTTTTTATAGTTTTGATTGTACTACTTGATTTTATAAAGTTAGGAAATTTAATTTCTTTAGCCACAGACTTCTAACTTCTTTCATAATCTCTTTCACTCGTTCCTTCCTTCCTGCGATTGATCGTCCAAGGATTAGATAGCGGCCAATAACTTGGATATTCAGTGGTACCCAGCTATTCTTTTCCAGTGACTGTTCTTCTAGTGAATCAGTTCATCTTTTCCTAAGTGGATCTTGAAATTGAGTAAGATTCTTTTCCCAGATCTTCTTGTTCCTTTCCATGGTAATTGCACTTATCTTATGATATAATTATTATTTAAAATTGCAGTCGTAGACTTGGAACAAATTAATAAGAAATTAAGAATAAGAATTAATAAGAAGAGCACAAAATTATGCAGTTCCATACTTTAAAAATTGGAGAATTTTCTAGAACTTTCTGGTCATTTCATTTAAGTAACACAAATCTCAATACTGTCATAGAAGACTTCAGAGAGTCTTACAAACATCCAGAATACTCTATAGAGTTCCATCATACCGATTAATATCTTTGGTGACACTTTGAAAGCACTCTATAAAGAATAAGGATATACCTTGTATATGACGGAAATTCTAATTAGTAATTTCTTGTTGGGGGTGACTTTTTTAAAAAATAGAACAAAAGTAAGTCTTCTTATGACAAATATTTCTCGGGTTTGCATCCAGGTTAAAGCTTTTATGCAAGCCTTCGTTAAATCGTTTATTAAGTCTTCTTACATTATTTTTGGGTGAAAGTTCATCCTTTTGTGGCACAGGAAATAAAATTTTGTTCAAAAAGTCATAACCCTAGAGCCCATACAATATGCTTTTGGCACATTATATGTGTTCGAATCATCATCAGTTTTCATCCTCATGTTTACTATTCTGACATAAAAGCTCTCGCAGAATACCTCACATTTTAAAAATTACTTTATTTGGCCCAAAAATTCTCTTACATGAATTTTAATGCTATTTACTTCACGGGCAAAATTTGACACAGTGTTTTGAAGGAGATAAATTCGAAAATATCAAATAAATGGTATCCCGAATTAATTTTTTTTTAACTTTGTCATGAACTTTACAATTATCTGTATTAAAAAGTTTTCACAGAGCAATAAGAACAAACGCACATGTGAGGCTACTTGTTGTAGATGAGAATTGAGTCAGGATGATGGTCTGCGAAGAAATGATTGTACCGCCAGAGTTAACAAATAAGAGATTATGTTTTGGGAGTTCTCCGGAGATAGGGTAAAGGTAGCTAAGGGAGATCGACGTAAGAGGAACACCAGGAGAAAAAGCATCGGCAACCAGTAGCAGCACGTTCACAAAGCATTTTCTTTGCACTCTCGGGACAGGAATTCGATCGGGTTGAAATGTGCCTCCTTTAGCCCCGGGCGTTTTCCATCTCGACGGCTATTATATAAAATGGCGATAAGGCTTTCGCAACTTCAGAGGTGACTCCATTTATCGGAACAGAGTTTATTTCACAGGTGGTAGATTTCAACTGTGTGAGGCGAGTTAAGGCGGAAAAATGATTGATGAGACTTAAAGAAGTAGAATGATTTAAATCAGACCTTTCCGTACTGTCCATATTTTTATTGAAAAAATTTATAATTCGTCATCAATATTTTTATTATATATTTCATTACTTATATTCATTGCCCACTTTAATTCACTACCTTTCATTCGCACTGTTCATTACCTAAACAGCTCATGAAACGCCTTTAAATTGGGGGAATCTATCAAGTAAGAACTTAGGACGATCACAAACATCCATGCCCGGAATATAGACAACCTACTCTGGCGGGACTCGAACCCACGATCTTCTGTTTGGCAGTCAGGGACTTTACCCCGCCGCCATCGAGGCCAGCCAGACCCATTCGACCGATTTGATATCGTATCGAATCCTCCTGATGGTGCATCGATACGCGTCGCTGTTTTTGGCCACAAAATAGAGGAGCTAGAGTATTTTATGTTCATCTTTCCTATCACACTTGTACCCATTTCTCCTCTTCACTCATTGCATTAAATTTCTTGCAACAGAAATTTTCCTAGCGTAAACTTAAACCCTCTTTCCTTACTCTTTCCCGGAACTATAAAGTATTTTTCGTTAAGGTTTCTCAATGCATCCACTCTGATGGTGATAATTTCCTCTAAATTACTTACTTGAATCCATTCAAAGCTAAGTATACTGACACGCAGCCAACTTGTTCGATCATAATCTCCTGCTCCTCAATCAAAAGATACCCAGCTGGTTTTGTCTACCGTGACTAGAATGAATTCCTCATCCTCCATTTGCCTTTATATCAACATTAAATTGGCACTAATTCGTTATCATTTCACTCTACAGCGTCACTAGAAAGCCTCTTTGCAGAACGCGCTATTTGTTGCACTTCGCCGTTACTACTTAACCTCATACTATATCCACATTTAAAATAAAGAAAAATGATGGAATATTTAGCGAAAAATTCCTTCTGTTCTTCCCTTAGGAAGAGCTCTCCGGTGTGAAAAAAGGGATTCTGATTTTTATCGAATATTTTTTCCCATATTCACGGATTTCCAAGTAAAACAGGAGATAGGTGTAACGGGTTATTGATAAAAATCGTTTCCATTTTAATTCAATAATCATTCCGTTTTGCCGCTCTGATTGTCCTTAAAGGGAAAGAATAGGCTGAAAAGGTTATCAATTAGTATATCTATCTACTTTATGGTATCCTAGCCGTATATAGGGTAATTGGCAGCGAGGATTTTTTTAAACCCGTAATCCACTACGATGCATGTAAGGCTGTCAATGTTCATCATTCTGATGGTTACATAGCATCGTAATGGATAGCATATCCATGTCATACTGGCACATGTAATCATCCGTGGCTATATTCCTTCAAGCACTGTTGAGAATATTATTATAAAATTATGTGTTTATGTGTACAGAATAAATAAATTTGCTATATAGTCGGGAAAAATACCAGTTTGAAATAGCGGTGAAATATGTCGAGGTCCTTGATAATTTTTAATGTTTTCAGCATCGCGAATATGTTAACCTATCTATAATCGCATTATAAAGGTTCTCTCTAGTGCTCAATAAATCATTTTAAAGTGTGTGTTCGCCATATCCAGACACACAGACGAGACATTCATTATTACTGATTTGAAACAACAGCGATGTGCCTTCGATGAAACACAAATATCAACGAAAAATTTTCCACGAATTTCGCATCAACAAGTGCATTTTAAAAGGATGACGTGAAACCGATATTGCCACAGCATTTTCCAGGAGACGTAAACGGGTATATAAACGACCGTAGGAAATGCCAGAGCTGATTCATGCAAGACTCGCCAAGAAATCACGAGATAAAGTCGCTCCGCCACTGCTTCTAGAGGAGATACAAGGCACTCAAACGAGTCCATATTCAATAGTAAGATACAGATATTATAATGTAAACTCATTGATGGCATCGTAGGGAGAGCAGATAGCGAAATATTTAAAGTGTGCCACCATCTCCATCAACGGAAATATTAAACTTTAAATGTGTATCACTGTTTCGCCATATAAGTATTAATGTCCATCCCCCTCGCTGGTATCTCTATCTTGTCGTGATGAGGGGGCTTGCGTGCCTAAGTGAACCTGAGAGCTAAGTCGGCGGGAGCAAAAGCTCCTGGTAGGGCCACCCAAGCCGGACAGGTCAAAGGGGATAGGCCCGTCAAAAAGAGATACCCTGGTCCTCCAGGTTGGGGGTTGGGCGTGGGGCTAACAATCCCACACCGTAAAAAAATGTTCTGTTACGAAACCCATAAAGAAGCCTCGGAATACGGACGGATTTAAGGATAATGACACTGGCAAACGATCAGGAACTCGAAAACGGAATACAACATTGACCTTAGCTACATGGAATGTAAGGACCATGTTGAAGGCTGGAAAAATGGCAGAGATCGCTGAAGAAGTATTGAAATATGGGATAGATGTAGTGGCGTTACAAGAAATAAGATGGAACGGAAATGGAAGAGTGGATAAAAAGTACTACTCAATGTTCTATGGTGGGCCTAAACTGAGAACTGGACAATGTGGAACAGGGTTTATCCTTAATAACAAAATGAAGCAATGCTGCTTAGGGTATGAACCTCTGGGGGATAGAATGTGTAAGATAAGGCTCAAAGGACGTTTTAGAAACTTATCTATCATCCCAGCTTATGCACCCACAGAAGATGCTAATGATGATGAGAAGAATGCCTTCTATGATCAACTGGATATAGAATGCAGCAAGATACCTAAATGTGATATGTTGATTCTCCTAGGAGATTTCAATGCAAAAATAGGAAGAGAGGACTTCTTGCAGCATGTAGCTGGAAAACACTCTTTACATACTGAAACAAATGGAAACGGAATGATGCTAAGCCAGCTGGCAGAAGCTAAAGGGCTAATAATCAAAAGTACCTGTTTTGCTCACAAAGATATTCATAAGGGAACATGGAAAATGACAGATACAGGAGTGGTCAACCAAATTGATCACGTTCTGGTTTCCAGAAGACATGCATCTTCGGTCATTGACATAAGGTCTGCAAGAGGCCCAAACTGTGATTCAGACCATTATTTGGTAAAGGCCAAGCTTAGGGAAAGAATTACGAATGTGGGACGTATTAAAGGACCCAAGAGGATACAGTGGAGAGTGGAAAAGTTCAGACAACCAGCAGCTGTAGCCCAATATCAGGAAATCCTGGGTAAGAAACTAGAAGAAGGAGCAGAGAACCTGAGTGTAAATGACTCGGTAGAGAGAAAATGGCTTAATATAAAGAAGGCTATGGAAGAGGCTGCAAAGGAGACCATAGGAGAAAGAAAGAGAACAAGGAATGAAGAATGGTTTGATAATGAGTGCAGAAAAGCTATAGAAAGGAAGAATATAGATCGAAGGAACACCATTCAGAAAAAGACAAGACAAAATGTTGAAACATATAAAGAAAGCAGAAGACAAGCATATAAAATACTACGAAAAAAGAAAAAACAGTACTTAATAGGGTTTGTGGAAAAGATTGAGGAACTGAACACACAAAATGATAGTAGAAAGTTATACCAGGTAATCAAACGGATGACGAATAAATTTCAACCAAGAACAAACGCATGTAAGGATAAGAATGGGAGGTTGGTTGGAACAGAGGAAGAAGTAATGGGAAGATGGGCCGAGTACTTTCAGGAATTACTGAATGTCAATGAGATAGATGAGGAGGATGGAGAAATGTTGGACATGAGGGTGGACAGTGTCCACTGGACACCAATATTAGTAGGCCATCAATTGAGGAGGTGGAGGAGTCGTTAAAACGGCAGCGGAATGGGAGAGCTCCAGGGGAAGATCAAATTGTACCGGAGTTAATCAAGTATGGAGGAAAAAATTTAACAAAGAACCTACATATACTGATATGTGAAATATGGGAGAAAGAAGAGATGCCTGAGAAATGGAAGATTGGTTTAATTTGCCCTATATTCAAGAAGGGAGATAAATTGCAATGCAGCAACTATAGGGGAATCACATTACTAAATGTCACTTACAAGATACTTTCTTGTATACTGCAGAGGAGACTTAACACGTATGCTGAAGTAATCCTTGGTGAATACCAATGTGGCTTCAGGCCGGGAAGAGGAACAACCGAACAAATCTTTGTAATGAGACAATGCATGGAGAAATGTTATGAGTACAACATTGACCTACATATGCTTTTCATCGATTTCCAGCAAGCTTTTGATAGTGTCAATAGAAGAAAAATGTTGAAGGCATTGGAGGGATTTGGAATACCAAAAAAGCTAATTAAGTTGGTAAATATGACTATGGAAGGATCCCAAGCTAAGGCCTATATCGGGGGCAAGACTAGTGAAGCCTTTAAGATAACAACTGGAGTAAGACAAGGAGATTCTCTATCAGCAGTACTATTTAATCTGTGTCTACATGAAGCCATGAAAGAACTGGGGTTAGAGGGGACAATTGTGCATAAATCTACTCAGGCATGTGCCTATGCCGACGATATAGTTCTAATGGCACGGAATATGGATTCTCTGAAAGAAATATTCAAAATCTTAGAACAGAAGAGTAAGAATATAGGGCTCAGAATCAATGAGAGAAAAACGAAATACATGAGAATGTCGACCACGGGAGACAGAAGATGGACTCAAAACGTTATATTTGGCCAGTACAACTTTGAAAATGTAAAATATTTCAGCTACCTCGGTACTAATTTAAACTGTAAGAACTCAATGACAGAAGAGATCAACAAGAGGATAATGGCTGGAAATAGGGCTTACTTTGCCAATATTAAGCTCCTGAAGTCAACTCTTCTATCTAAAGAGATGAAATTCAAGATCTATAAGACACTTATGAGACCGGTCGTGACATATGGAGCAGAAACGTGGAGCATCTCCGCTGGAAACGAGCAAGCTCTGCGGATATTTGAACGGAAGGTTTTGCGAAAGATGGTCCCGTGACAGATGGGGTAACTTGGAGGATAAGAACAAACAAGGAAATAGATAATATTATCCGAGGCGAAGAAATAGTGAGGTTTGTGAAGACCCAACGGCTAGCTTGGCTAGGTCATGTAAAAAGAATGAGTGAAGAAAGGATGCCTAAGAAGATTCTACATGGAAATATGGACGGAAAGAGAAAAAGAGGAAGACCGAGGAAAAGATGGATGCAGGATGTGGAAGAAGACATAAAGGCTATGAGGATTGTCAGATGGTGGGAGAAAGTGCAGAACAGGAGAGAATGGACTGACGTCTTGAGGGAGGCCAAAGCCCATACTGGGCTGTAGTGCCAAGGAAGTAAGTAAGTAAGTATCAATGTCCATGAAACTCTTCCGTCTCACAATGAATTTTAATGAAGCTTGCATTTATATCCGATGATTCCTCTCATACACAATAACTCACAACAGCTGTCTCCGAATATGTGGGGTGCCATGCATGATTTCTATTTTAGAAGACAAATTAAAATGTAATAAATATATCCGTACAGATATAAAAGCATACTTGCAAATATATTTTTTCATCCTGGGGAATGCAATTTATAAAAAAAGCGATTGCGCTACTATTACACTCAAATAATGTTTGAATTTAATAAGTGTACATATATTAAGGCTTGAACCTTACCATTCCCATCGAAAATATTTTCTTGATTTTGATCCCAAAACATGATTTTCCTCTCGGGTTGCTACCGTCCTATGTTCCGATTTACTTTTTCAAATTTAAATTGAAATTGTAATAATTAATTGTTGAATATGATTAATGCTGGTATTGTTAGTGAAAAAGGCCAAAGCGTACAGTAGAATATTTTTACAGTCTCCTTATCTTACAGTTCGTTTTCGTTTATAATTCAATAAAGAAAATCTGAGATTTACGATGAAACGCGTATTTTAATTATATTATTATTACGCGTATTATTATGCGCACTTTAAGTATATTATTAGGTATACATCGTATTATGATGTGGAATAGTTATTTTATATGTTTCAGATGCATGTTTTAGAAAATGCGACAGAGCAGGTGTAAACCTAACGACCTCCCGAACAAGAAAAATCCATTAATACAACTGTGTTTAAGAGAAACAAAGAATGAATGAGATAATTTATGGATCAGAAATGTTAGAAATGAGGCCATTTTCAGTTCCACCCACAGTCTCTTTGGGAGCGAGGATACATGAGCGCCGAAATGACTCACGATTTGGCCTTGACCTTTCATGTTTGCCGGTAATCCTTGAGTCATCCAAAGAGGCTGCCAACTGAGCGTAGATACGATTTCCGCAAGTAACGAAAAACTGTTTTGTGATCAATGAACATCTTCAAGAGAATACACTACGTTCTAATTAAACTTTCTCTCCCAGTTGACATAGTAGAACATATACAAGAATTGCCATGAGAAAAAATTCCTCTGGACCGGGAAACGAACCACGGACCTTCGGCTTTCCGGGCCACTGCGCAGACCACTACGCTATCCAGGTTCTTTAATTCTCATGGCAATCTCATGGCATGGCAAATTTTTTCTCATGGCAATTCTTCTATATTTCACCGCCGTTCACGCGGCAGGTTTGAAATATTACACATAGTAGAACATGCTTCCCATAACATGAAAATATCTCGTTCACGTTCACCCTTACAGCCTAACCAATCACTGCTTATTTTATGTCCAAAGAGAAAAATGACTTCTGAACCGATATCAAATCCTCAACAATAATAAGTTGCCTTCAAATGAGTACAATTGGTATAGAAATTCTTAATGGGAAAAAATTAAAAAATCAACTCGATAGAATCAACGACTCAGAGGAGAGTGACCTTATATGGAAAAGTTAATTTAAAATAAAAAGTTTCATGCAATAAAACTATAGTGTGCCCTTAAAAATCTTTAAAAGCAGTTAGACAAAAAACCCACGAGAGCATGGCTCTTGATTTCGACTCTTTTAAAACTGGCCATTACAAGGAACGGCTTGAATTTATGCCGCAGGAAGGATATACAACTTATGAATTCATATTGGCATTGAAACAATAGCACAATCATTGAATTTTCTTCATTACAGTTCGAAAGGAAAAAAGGGATCAAATTCGTAAAAATAAAGCGTAATTGAAGTGGATCATCAGTTTCAATCCTAGAGTCATCTTACAATCCTAGAAAGCCGCTTTTGGATATTTTTATTCACGAAGACGATAGATGTGAACATTTGAAGAAGTAAACCAGTGCCATTAGACAATAATATGTATATGCATGGAATACCTATTTTTTGAATAAATTAGCGGAAGAGACCTTATAGAGCGCACTTTCGTAAATATTGATTTCGCTGGAGCAAAAGAACAGAAATTGAAGCTAAGGAGATAAAATTCCTCATCCATGTTAGCAAATAACTTTACAAAGAAAGCTCCAAAATTTTTCGGAGCCCGCTCTTTACAGAATTCTCTTCTTTCCTAGTTAAAATCCTAGGATTGGCCTGTACTGTTTCCGATATTGGGCCAGTCTTTCCTCTCCTCTGTACGATTGACATCCAAGTTCCTTTCCAAAATTTCCCATGTACTACGCTCTTGTCTAGGTCTGTCTTTATGGGTTTTCCCTCCTTTGTATTTTCTGGCATAGTCTTTACCTAGCTTTCCAGGCGGATAATACTATGGCTAATCTAGGTGTTCCTTCTCTTCCTTCCCATTCCCATCGTCTTCTCCAATTCTTTAAAACACCTTCTCGCTCGTGACTCTTGCCACATTGGGTATTTGCAGTATTTCCCTGTAACACCATCTTTCAAATGCCTTTCTTCATTCCGCAAGAGTTCAGGTCTCTCTACCAAGGAACATGATGCTCCATACGAAAATTCATCACTTGCAATTTCCTAATTCCTAAATTAATGCTGCCGGCATCGAATAATTTGGCTTTCATGTGGAATCTTACTTTTCCTGTTTGATGCGGCTAATTATTCATTTCTTGTTCCTCACATCTGATATTTTCCTGACTCCTCTAATGTTTGAAACATTGCATTTTTCACCAAAACCGAGGATATCGACATCAGAGGGGTTATGAAGGATTTCGGCTTTTATATCCGTCACACCATCGCTCCAGTTTGCTAAAATCGAATTCCGCATCTCAATCAAACCGAGAAATGTTTATTTTATTTATTCCCATACCAGCGAATGCAGTCACATTGGCCATTTTACATCGGGGTTTTCAACAAATTTAAAAATTGTACGTGCTCGAACAACTAAGCCATTCATATGGACAACTTACTCTGGCGGGACTCGAACCCTCGACCTCTTGTTTGGCAGGTCCTTTACCCCGCCGCCACCGACACACCACCACAAAAATTTCTAGCCAAAATTAAGAACTAAGCACAGTCAGCCGTAAGGCTCATTCAAACTAAAGGCCTATTTGTCGTGAAAATAACCAAGTATTCTCAATGAAGGATTTGGTGCTTCCCCGGCGAATCTTGTTGATGTAGTCTTCTCGGGAAATCAATGCAGCAATGTCCATCCTGACCCGGCTGATTTCCCGAGAAGACTTAATCAACAAGTATTCTCAATTTCTCGCATTCCCCGATTCTGACATCATTTAGTTTTTCATTTATTCCAATACCACTGAATACAGCACATATTGGCCATTTTATATCAGAGTTTTCAACGAATTAAAAAATTGATTGTGCGCGAACAACCAAGCCCTGGATAGGGGCAACCTCTAGGCAGGACTCGAACCCGCGACATCTTGTCTGGCAGGCGACGACTTTACTTCGCCGCCAGCGAGGTCGACACATTTTCCAGTGGAAGCCAGCCACTCGGGTTGGCTACCGCGACAATCGCATCGCGGGAGCGGAGATAAACGTATTTTAACGACTCGCGAGGCGTAGCGGACAAACAAAGTGTGTCCGTCCCTCTTTGCATTGGGCCGAAAAACTCGGAAGCGTGTGAGCGAGCGGGTGCGAAAATGGCTCCGAGCCGGAGGCGGTGAAAGGGACGGACCAGCAGCCAGCCTCCCCACCACCCGCCACGGAGAGCGGCCTCTATCCACGCACGGTGTGCAAGCAGCGAGCAAGGCGGAGGCAAGATGGAGAGAGAGAGAGAGAGAAGTCGAGTGTACGGGATGGAATGAATACGGGGGGCGCGTAATTCACTCCTCAGCTGCAAGAGGGCGTTGCCGCCACTGTAGAGGGTTGATCGGCGGCCATAAAAACGCGAGGGAGCTGATATCCGCTCTCCGAATCATTCCCGAACAGCGCGATCTTCGGGTTGAGGTAGGTTTAGCTGGCGGGAGGAAAATGTTACTCGATGATTCATTCAGAAGGTTGGTTTGGTGTGGTGGGGAAGAGCTCAACCCAGAGTAACCTTGTCGCGACCAGAGGGTGGATCGGCGGCCATAAAAACACAAACAGGCGGTACGCGGTCTTCCAATCATTTCCAAACTGCCGGAACATCTGGTTGAGGTAGGTTTCGCCGGAGGGAGGCATATATTGCTTCAAAACATAAAAATATTTTGTTCTATTCCACACTTTATTTTAAATAGTACGACCCGGGTTTCTTGATATCATGCTATCATCCTGATATTTAAAATATACACTATTTAAAATAAAGTGTGGAGTAGAACAAAGTATTTTTATTTTATTATGAAGCAGTTCCACAAAGTAACGCCGGAGACCGTGTCTTATAATATATTTCTTACTCAATGATTCAATCTCAGGCATAAAAGTTTGCTCGGTTAGGTCAGGTTAAAGCTCACTCCAGATTAGAAGTCCTTAGAAGTATAAAACCCACACTCACAATGTATCTCCCTGCCTCGCTCTTTGACGATTTTGTTTTGGTGGTGTTCGAAGGAAGAACATAGCAAGTACCTACTACGTGGGTTACACATCGAAGGCTCATGTTTGATAGTCCTCAGTTTTCTTAGAATATCTTAACATTTTCGAGGGGGAAAGGGAGGCGATTTTCAGTCTCTGGATTAATATAGCAGGTAAAAGTTGTCACTACAGTTTGGGATTCCTTTTGTTTGAAGCAGGAATCATAACAACGGGTAGGCTCGAAAGATTTTGCTCTTCATTACAAACTATTCGCCCTTCGGATGGATTCCGGCCGCCGAATCATAACTCAAAGTGAAAAACCGATTGACATTCTCACACCTGCGGTATGTGGAGCAAACGTAGGATGAACTGATCGACGCGTAAGACAGCTTCGACGGCATTCTGCACACTGAATGAGGTTTTATTGGCATACTTTGACCATCTAACTGTTAAGGTTACCAAGAAAACAGAAGAAAAGCCTCAATGTCTTGTATAGATTTCTCTTTCTCACTTTCTGGACGCCACTCGTAAGTGCATCATTCTTATGCTTGCGTTAAATTTTTCACTTTTATTGCAAAGACCTCATATTATATTGCATAATTTTTCCAAATAATAATTGAAAGTATTAATTTTTCTTAGCGGCATTATACCGGTTAGGAATGGTTAATATGGAGTATTTTGTGGGTCCACCCCCTCTTGGCCCCCTCTCAAAATTGGACTTATTGCGTCCAAGTGTCCGCATCGTTAAGCCCCACTCTCCAAATCAGAGTCTTCACTACTCTTTTAGCCCTCTTACATATTGGTATAGGATTTTATAAATCTGCGGAACGATAAATTTTTGTTAATCCCCATATTAATCCTTTTACTTGGATGAAATCTGCGCGTAGACAGAGCCAATTTTTACTCTTATATCCACAGAAAAAATACGGACATTGGTATTTTCTCCAGGATTTCTGTTATCTGTCTATTTTCACTCAAAATCTGTATCTTCTTAAGTCTGCAATATTTTCTATTGCATTTTCGTTGCGACAAAGTGGAATTTTGCCATCTCCTGGTTTTCCACTCTTTACATAGGTGGCATTAGTAACTTTTCTACCATCGGAACTGCGCCTGCAAGTGGAGGGGTATATGTCTAAAAAATGCCTCGCCTAATGCACACCAATATCCTAATTTTCACCGATTATTATTCATCAAAGAAGCCATTGAGGTCTCGGCTATAAATATTATCATTAAACCAATAAACAACGATTGATTTGATTGAAATTTTTTCTGCGTGCTAATGCGAGAGTTTCCAAAAACAATTTTATGCGATAAAATTTTAATGCAAAAAGATAATAATGATTGATTTAAAAAAAAAGGCAGAGATATCAATTGAATCCCACAATTTCCTCTGCATACGATGTCATATTAGAATTCATAGTGAAGACCATAGAGTAAGTATAGACTTAATCCATTTCTAGGCGCACAAGACAGACATTTTTGTTCACTTCAGGCTATATGCTGGGAAATATTGTCTGGGATGATCGGCTACGTTCAAATTTCAAATTTATTCACAAGATTTTCATTTGAGACACCAACTGAGACATTAGGTAATGAAAATCCCACACGGGAGACCATAGATAAATGTTCAGACTATAGAAGATCCGCTGCGGATTTACCGTCGATATTCTTTCCAGCAATCTTTTATATCGTGCGCTTATCCAGGGTTGCGTTTTCTCCGTTTTCGGATATTTATGTTGATTCTTGCAAATTTCTAGACGCATTGAAGGAGGACGGTGAGGATGGAGGTAGATGAGAGGCACAGAGATGTGGGTATGGGGAGAAAGGACCAGGCGATAAGGACAGGCGGGAGGAGAAAAGAGAAATGTCGAGGCAGGAAGTGCGAGGAGAAAAAGCTGATAAGGGAACGCAAGACGGAGGCAGAGGGAATAGATGGAGAGTATTCTAATAGATGTATTCTGAAAACAGGGGTGAAAGAAGAAGGGATATTTTAAAGCGAGGAAAAGAATACGAGGCAGAGAACGAGGATAATGGATTGGACGGAGAGCAATGCGCCCTATCCCGTACAGAGGAAGGATACTCAATGTGGAAAAGGCGAAGGCACGGTATGCAAAACTACCTTCACCTGAAGCATCATCACAAGTCAACAATGCCGTTTGACGCAGCTCTCTATTCCTATCTCCTATCCCCTTGCCTTTTCATTGCGACGTATTTCTTCTATTTTATATCTTCTATAACCTGCCCTGTGTAACTCATTCGGGGTAGTCCCTTGCCCTTCTTCTAAACTAAGTTGTAGAGTCTGAATACATTGCTCTCGGTTTTCCAACGGGGTGTGATTTTAAGTAATTGTTCCCAAGGTTTCGGAGGCTGAGTCTGCCATTTTCTTTAGGGGTAAAATCTAGAGCCAAATTCTTATCGGTATTTTATTTACTTATATCCTCGAGTATTGGTTCTTTCTCGATTGTTGTTTTTTCGTAGCTATATAGTGATTGATAATGCTCTTTCACGTATTGCATTTCTAGAAGCCTATGTCTCATCTTCTTCAATTCTTGATTGGGGCCTATTCCTTTCATTCCACGTGTAAATTCTATTCTCATCTCCCTCCCTGGTTTGTCTAACATTCTTCTCTCTGACATGATTTATAACAACTCCTCCCCGCTATATAATTCCTCCATCCAAACACTAAATCCGATTTGGTAGTGAAATAATGGGTGAACGAGCCCATGCATACCGTTGGTTTTAGAAAACGAGCCCATGTATGGTACGCATCGGCTAAGGTAGGTTCACATGAAGAATTTCGGAATTACCTCGGCCTTCCTCCCCTCACAAATTGGGCTTCTCTTTTCAGTTCTCAATAAGTCCCTTTGCTTTTCATTCTCTCTGCAAACCCTATTCTCATCCATCCCCTTCCTTGCATTCTTCCCTCCAACAATGTTTTCAACATCCCTTCCCCGCTCAGTACTCGCTCCATCCACACCTTCTGTCCCCTACGTATATCATCTAGAAGTCTCTAGAAGTTACTCCTCTTCTCTCTCTTCGCCCGCAATGGATGGCTCTTCGCAATTCCTCTTCCTATACGCCTACGTCACCCTCTCCATTTATCTCCACACTCACAACTGTAACATCTACCATTTTGGCGAGAAATCTACATTAGTTTTTTGTGGGTAAAATTTCAGAGTGGTGAGCATGAAATATTATGTATGATCTTAGGTTTTCCCGGCGTATCAGTTGCTGTAAAGTTTCTCGGGTTTTCCACCGGTTGATGTCGTCCATGTCTCCCGACGTTTCGATCCGCGACTTGCTGTTCATCCTCAGGGGATCTTCCGAATGCCGTTCTTCGAAATGTCTTCTATTTATTTCGAAGAACGGCATTCGGAAGATCCCCTGAGGATGATCAGCAAGTCGCTGATCGAAACTTCGGGAGACATGGACGAAATCAAGCGGTGGAAAACCCGAGAAACTTTTCTATATAAAATATTTATTTGCGCGAATCTATGACGATTTTCGTCCAACAAAATCATCCAAAACATTCTGTCTCCTTCACATAAAGTTTTCCTTTCTTCGCCCACCATGTCCAGCACTTCGTCGTACCTCTTAGTTTTCGTATACTAATCTATCTATTCACTCACCTGCACACCCTCACGTCGACTGCTTCCAGTCTTTTCTCGTCCTCATTTCTCAAGGTCCACTTTTCCGCATCCCTACACTCCAGATCAGATTCTCATTCAACTTTTTTTTAACACTATAACACAAACACTATAAACACTAACACTATAAAACCCTTTTAAGAGTTTTCTTCCCTTGCATGAGAGTCTCCTTCGGTAATGCAATTCTCTACATAAAGGCCTTACTGCAGTGTTCATCATCTTACGGGCAGCCCAATCCGTTCAACTGCAGTTGTTGAAATTGCTCCACCAGCCTATACACTGTGCTAACCCTCACATTTCATGCATTGATGTAGTATGATGATTATAACTACTCCATATCTTCCACAGCAGTTCTTATTATGAAGGATACCGAATATAATTCCGTTTTTATTATTTTCTACTTATAGATGTCATTTTATCTATTGAAAAAATAATAATAAATTGTTTTATTACTCCAAAAAAAGTACAGAATAGAATTAATTACATGAAAAGGAGTAACTTTAGGTAGCCATTAAGGACAACCTGTTTTATGGCTACCATCATTTACATAGGGTCATGCTGACATAGAAACATTGCATTTGAATTGAAGTAAGCACGTACACGTATTACATGGTATTATATCAAAGTAAATTATCCTCCATTCTTTGAATTCTAAAAAACCAAGACTGTATATTTTTCATAATTCCGTTATTATTTTTTGCTTTCAGACATGAAGCAGGTAATAAGTTATACACTTTTGGGCCTATTAACAAGAAACAAAGTTTATACAGCGTAAGGTTAGGTCCTGACTAGAAAAGACAGGAGGCGATGGAGAAGTGGGTGTGGCAACGAGTAGTGAACGTGCAGTGGACAAAGAGGAGTGACGAAGTGCGATGGTGGGCGAGGAGAGGAAATTTCTAGATAGGATAGACAAGAGGCAGAGAAAAGGAGTCTTGGATGGTGTGAGAATTAAGCGAGGAGGTTATGTGAAAACCGCGCTTGAGGAGATAACGTAACATCAGCGAGGAAGGGGAGGAAGAGAATGGGATGCATAAACAAATGCTAGGAAGCATAAAAAACAACTAAATTCTAACTTGTTTGTTGAACCCGAAGAATTCTCTTGTAACTGCCAGCATTGATACACTTTTGTTCAAATATGTTGCAACAATTCCAAAAAAAATATACAATTGTTAAACCAGTCGGCAACCTCAAATCGTAGCCTTAATTCTAATGGCGTTCCTAAATACTTACGTACTAAAAATTGAAGTTGTGTATGGAATCAACATTATTATTATTAAATAGAAAGAAAGGAAATTCCTGTCACTGGAAATCCAAGAGGTAAGTTCAATTTAGTGCCAGAATAAGTCCCGAAGATTAAAAAAATTCTCCACGCGAATCTATCAAAACCGGTCGAATGCATTTAATTATTTCAAACACACTCCAAATAAAATAAAAGAGGAAATATTTAATTCAAACTTCACTGAAAATAACACCCCCCAGGTAGGGAGATGTAACCGATTATCTAATTGGCCCAACTTTAAAAGAGTTAAATAAGTCGGAATGAACTTTATGAAATCCTCAATCAGGAGCAGCAAAAATGAAGGCAAATGACGATATAACTATCGAGCCATTCATATTCCAAATGAAACTCAAAGAATTTACTTCCCACAAGGACACAGATAATTAATCACCGAGAAAATAACAAAACTTTAACTCATTGAAAATGTGCATACAAAGTCATCAGTTGATTGACGCAAAGATAAAAAAGGAAATTATGTACTACTGCCGCTATATTTCGACGCTTATTAAAGATAAAATTTCGTTAATTCTTTTCTACACGTTGCTAATTTTAATTACTGCCAAATTAAGATTATCTAAGAACATACCGGGGTTCTATCGTCGCATATCACGGATTTTTTTTACATGAATTCAAATCGTAGAATTCATTTTTTTCCTCAAAATGACTAAATTAGTGATACCATATTATTTTTTTTACAAATATCAGTTTTAGTTAGAACAAAATCACTCACTGAAATAATTAAAAATACCGTGAAAAGGGGGAAAAACCAACAATTTGTGGAAGTGGGTGTAATGCATCTCGTAAATTGGAAATTACACCGATAATCTTGAAGCGCTTTGCCTATTTATATACCGATATCGAAGCTTCCAATTTCAGAAGGCCCAGAAGACCGCTTATCAAAAAAAATTTCCCTGGGTGCATTCTTTGATAACTATGTAAAATTCAAAGAACAAAGGATTGCTATCGCAAAAAAGTTTGTAAAAATGATAAAATTATGATAAACATCAGGACCAATCCAACAATATTTTTAACACATTCTACACTCAATACGATTGAGAGTAGTAAGTCTTTGTTATTTGGATGCTGAGGGTTTTAAGCGGTGTTAAGAAAAACTGTCAAAAAAATAAAATGAAAATAATAAGTTTGAGAGTGAAAAAAAACGAGTATGAATATTTTTTATGCATACGTCCAAAGGCGTTCACGTTTACGTTCAAATCTATTTGCAAATTGAATGAAGAAGGTTGGCATAAAAACATTTTCTTTTCGACTTGGCTTTCAGACTATATTTTCCTTCGAATATTTTTAAATACAAGACCAACCAGTAGCACACTTAAATTCATTTAACATGAAGATAAGAATAAAAAGGAATATTTTATAGCAATGCATCTGAATAAGATAATTATAACGGGGAAATAGTCGCGTGAACTCGATCCAGAAAGTACAAAAATAGAAACTGATAACAGGGGAGGTGAAGGGACCGAAAGATCACTGAGAAAAACATTTCAAATTCTCTTTCCACACAGCCCACGCATTTCAAAACTACAGTTGAAATCGCAGGTTGAATAATTTTAGCTTATTTATATCCAGTCTGTAATTGATAGAAAAATTACTTAATGTTTTCTGCATAAAATAAACAAAAATAGTTGTTAAATGATACCTGGTGCAGTAAATCAATGGATAATATAATATAATATAATATAACACGCCAAAATATCAATGCTTTTGCGGAAAAGCAGCGCAGAAGACTCGATGGAGTCGGGGAAATCATACAAAGGAGGGTTCAAGGACTCCGCTCGTGATGCATGCGGCGTAATTTTGATGCTGATGACGGGAAAGGATGGCGGTGTCAGCGAATTCACCTTGAAACACTTGTGGCACCTCCTCTCTCTGCATTGGCCAACCAGCAACTCAACCGAAGGCGAGCAAGACAATGCAGGCTCAAAAAACTACGTTCGGGGCTCTTTCTTTCACTTCGTAATTTAGGTTGGAAATGAAAGAAACAAAAAGCTGTTGATGACAGTGGATGACGACATGGCGGGCGACATTGAGGAATATAATGGATACGGGCCACACGTCCATCCACAAGCATTATAATCAGCTAAAAAATAGAACCCTAGATACCTAAGTATGCTTCCTCACTTTTGTACGGTGAAGTAAAAATACAAGTATTTCACTTCGTAATGAGATATTGGGTCATTCCACAACAAATGAAACGAGTTACCCTTTGATCAAAATTTCTACATGGGTTAGTATTCCTCCGACACAAAATAAGCCATGACCAATTTGCGACAAAGATATTTTTTGCAATCTTATTCATTATTTCACAATTTGGCCGAAAATAAACGTGCCTTGAATCACATAATTCCTTATACGTCACCGTGTAAATTTCAAAGAGGCATATTTATCATCTACTTTGATTCTTAGGTTAAACTATTAAATAAGGTAAGGCTTGGCTCAAGACAGTTTAAATCAGTAATATTGATCAATTCTATTTCTTCAATAAATATATTTTAGCGTTTAAAAAATATTCTTATTAACTTTTATAAAAGATAACTCTTAAAAGTTGACCGAAAAATATAACTGTAATCTTCACATGAATATTGAAGTTACATTTGGATGGTTGAAGTTCAGTGGTAAATGCGTTTCAATAATGTTTTAACTTTTATATTTTATTCGCGCGGCGCTTCAGCTACCGTTTCATTAATATACTCTTTCTATGAAAAATTATATAGAGAGCCAGTCATCACGTCATTTGTTCAAGATGATGCGCAGCAACTCCAAACTCAAGACTGATGAATTATATTCAGATTGATATATCCCGGTGAAGGTCTCTTTTCGTTGTAAAATTTGCAAAGAGAAATACGACAGCGATGGCAGCAGATTTTCCAGCTCAATAATTTTTTTCGTCTCCATTCCTCTGATGGACATCAGCATTTCCTGTCGTATGTATCTATTTTATACACTGAGGATTCTCTTTTACGTGGAAAATCAAGCATAGATATTACTTAGTGCGGCACGACATTGCAGAACAATGCTCAAAGAAATAAAGTGAGTAAAACAAGCCGAGGGTGAGAGTGGCTATGGATTTTAATTTTTGAAAATAATAATATTTTCTTTGGTTAGAAGCTAAGACAAATTAAAAATTACTGTAAAAAATACAACATTTAAAAAATGTCAATTGCATTAATTGAGGCCTCAAGGATAGTAGTGATTGATATAAAAGAAAAAGCGCTGAATCCATAAGATAAAAACCATCCCCTTTCAAATAATAATAGCAGACATAAGTAAAGTATACAGTGCATATCGATTAAGCAGAAATGGCAATGAGCATGACTTATATATCAAAAACAGATCAGAAATGTTTGCAAGAGTATATAAAAATTTAAATCATAAATGGAAACAGATATTACCGATTACCAAGATTACCGATTAACACAAGATAGAGAATATACAATTAGATTTCCGGTTTATGAGAAAAATTAAAACGTTTGTGCAAAAATAAATCAATTGAGATATATTAGGAAGCGTTAAGATTTATTTAGTATTCTGGTGTATAGATAGCGAGATATTTTTGCTCGATTTCTCCCAGAAAGATGTCATGATGAGCACGACCTCAGTGAGCGAAAGCAGGATTCGCAACCCAGGCGATATCAAACATTAAATTATTTCCCCAAAGCGCAAAGGCCCCAAAGTTTATTATATAAATTACGTTTGATTGATACCAGAAAGATCCTAAATACTATATGTTTGAGCTTTCAAAGCCATTGGATTATGTTTTCTTCCAGGATATAGCCCCTCAGATATAGGCAATGGCCAAGCAGTTGCCTATCCTCCAAGGAGTCCACACAAAGTAATGCATGCGACAACGGATTGGTAATTTCGGCCCACGCTAAAACACCATTGGATTCTAAATTAAATACAATGATACAAAGAACGGCAGGCCCATGAACTATCGGGTACGTCGTTTCCCATTCAAAGGAATAAATAAGTTCACTGAGTCAAAAGACATTTCTGTCAACGCTAAGAATAAACAACTATCTCAGAGGATAGCTGATTGGTGCTCAAATTTGAAAATGTTAGAGATGTATAATTGTGTGGAGACTATCCTCAAAATGGCAACATAGATTTATGTCAATGCTGCGACTCATTTTTTTGTGGTGTAAAACCATAGCTTTAATGAGGCAGTGGCAGGGGAATTAGAGATTTAGCCAAAATAGGTTACGACAATTATGTTTTTGAGAACCATTTTAACTTTGTCAAGAATACGTGAAAATGTTTTCAGGCACTCCAAATTTTATCGTGTAATACAGTTTTCAAAATACATACCAAATAAATTGTTGTTACGGGACAAACAAAAATAAGCAATTTAAATTAATCATTGACCTTCTCTCCCTAGTTTTTTTTACAACGAATATAGTGCCTAGGTCTTACCATGTTCAACTATATGAAAAATGAAATAAAAATATCACCAATACATGGATATAATTGCCACTGACCGTATCTTAGACGATAAACGGTGGGAAAAGGACAATGACTTACAGCAAGTCTCCCAGCAGGTGCAAAGATATTGACCACTTTAATTTGCTGAATGTATCAGAAAAGTCTACGAGGAGGTAAGGCACATAAAGACAGCAAGTCTCCTATGCTTTTATAAACCTTATACAAATATTATTTATAAAAATACATTCAACTACGTATTCAACAAAATAAATTCAACAGAAAAAGACATGCTGGTTTATATAGGAATCGAACATTTGGATTTAAGAATTGTTGTATCATTTCGCGGCCAAACCTTCAGAAAACCAGAGGGTGAACAGTACATATATATCCACTCACTACCCTGCAAGCTGCCTCTCTGGGCGCGTGGCAGGAGGTGTATAAGTATAAGATATACTGAGTAGTAACGGCCATAGATTAGTAGTGCTCCAATGACGAGCTTCTCATTATTTTCCACTTCAACGACAGGTTTATTCATTTGGCTATTTTAAAACATTTCAAATCAATAAATCTTAATTTTACTTGAAACACTCAATGAAAATGGGACAAATATAAAACACTGCAATTGGTTAATTTTAATTTCTAAAATAGTGTATAGGGTTAATTTTCTTAAAAGTAATTGCAACCACATTAAAAATGATACAAATATTCCAGAATATCTTTTTGCTTCGGTAAACCTCGACGAATAGAAATTAGGAATACCCACTCTAGTTTTATATATACATATAGATTCCAAACGTACACTTCCTTTAGGAGTTCTCTTGAGACAAATTTGCAAAGAAAGCTGATGCAAGCACAGGGGGATAGAGATATGATAACCGTAAGTTGTATCGATAAGATTGAAAGTTCACCAAAAATAAAGTTCAGTGACCTAACATGAAAAGTCTTTGATCCTCTAAATATTTCCTGTGGTCAGCAATTTTAATTTCTTCTAACTTTGCCCCATTTAAACACAGTATCGATCAAATTCCAAAAAATAAGGGGTTTCAAAAAGTAAATGTTCGAAGTTTCAAGTTTCAGTGGGATATTAATCATTGACGAAGCAAATCATTGATAACGATAAAGCTCTTTTGAATAACTGTGAAAAAATAAAACATATTTTCGGATTCTCCCTATTTATATAACGGCATCGGCTATAGTTATAACGACCTTCAATATGCCAAGTCAATATTCTCATGTCATCCAGATAGATTCAATTACATAGGAACATAAAAAAGGAGAGACTCATCATAATCACTGAAGTATGGGAGAATAGAATGATAAAAGTGAATATCGGAGCCAGAAAGATCTATAATACTCTGTGGATTGTATTCTATTGATATGATAAAATTATCTGAAAAACCCAAAACCTTTCAAACATTTTTGCATTGCATCTCCTTAGCTTGATTGCATTCGCGCAAAATTGAGATATCTTATCACATCCACTAAACTCTTCCGTGCCTACGTGATAAAATCACGAAATTTTAGATATTTAAAGCAAGAACTTAATTCTATCCTACCGAAAACAGCACTATATTGGTCTTTTACATTTGTGTTTTTTTTAACAACTTAACAACTAAGCCTACACGAATATTCATACTGTGGATAGGACACAAAGCAAGGCTTTTTGGTTTCCTCAGACATAATATTAATTTCGAGCTGTTAGGCTTCGTTCAAAGCAACTTAACTTGTTATACCATTGGAGTTGAAAACTTGAGATGAACGTTCAAAGGTTCACATCAACTTAACGGGCCTTAATTCGGCTGTATATTGTCATTTAGTGAGAATAGGACAAATTTCTCTTGATGTTAGCAAGTAGTAAGAAATTTAGTGAGTTAACGGCAGCCATATAAACTATGTTCTCTTCAATAGATTGGCACAAAGCATGAGCTGTGACTGATCGAATGTTTCACTTGTGGGTCTTGCTGATATCAAGTCAAGTTGTTGTGAACGAGGCTCTAGCCCTCCAGAATATGACTTTTCCCTTTAGAAGGCTCCTCCAATGAAGATCAGAGCACGGGGTACGAATCAGCGCAGTCGTCAACCTGAAGAGGCTAAAACGCTGTTCGGAGAGCAAGTGTCCCGAGGCAGCAAGCGGATAACGCAGAGAGCGAATCGTCCCCAGAGCAGCGACTCTTAAGTAAGTGCATGACGAGGGAAATCCATTGCCGCGAATGAAACGCCGCTGGACTGTGGAGTCGGCAAGAAGACGGAGCACAGCACGGAGGGGAGGGGAGAGAGTGGGAGGAGGGGGGGGAGCGGAGGTGGGGTCGCCCGCGAGGAGGGGGAGGAAAAAAAAAGAGAGTCGCCTTGCGTGGCGGGAGAAACTCGGATTGCTTCCTTGTCTCATTTCCCATTCCGACCGTGGTGGACTGCACGGGGGGTTGAAGGGGAGGGGGGAGTGGAGGGGGGGAGCTAGCGAGGAGGGAGGGGAGGTGGTCAAAGGTCGCGGAGGCGTTTGTTTGATCGGAAGTCCTCGTGTCCGCCATCCGCCCTCCACTTGGGTTGGCCCGATGGGCGATGATTTTCCCCATCGACGAGTGCCCAAGACTACTGAGGATTGAGGAAGTGGGCGATTCAAAACAAACGAGTCTCGGAATTGACGATAAAAATTGTTTTGCCATCACGGACGAAACTCATAACGGACAATAAGCGATAATGGGGCGCTAAGAATGCGGGCAATTTCACCCTTATATTTTTAAATTTAATATTTTTTTCAGCTATTTCGGCGGTAGCGCTTGGCTTAAATAAGGATTATTAATTAATACCTTATCAAACGAAGAAAACTTTCCGGCCTTAGCTAGTTTTAATAGGTGATTATTAAGACATGTTTCCCAGAGCTCTGTGCCTCATGCATGCATTGGTAATCTCAGACGATGTAAAACTCCTATCTACTCGTATAGAAACTAGGTCCCTGTGACGTCACGTGGAGTGGCATCGCATGGGCGCCAATCTGGCCTTTTGCAAAAGCGGTTAAAATTGACCATTGCCACTTGTCTGAACTGGGATGTCTAAAACCAACAAATTTGTATGTTATGAATACACTAGTGGTGGGTAACGAATCGCAATCAATGCCTTTCGTTTTCTTTGATGAAGGAAACCTAATACCCTATTATTATTGCTAATTCGTACCACAAATCAATCGCAAGTAGACGGATACACGTTGACCATGACGTAAGAAAATATTGTAATTAGTCGATGGTCGAGAATGGAGATAGATTTTTACTGAAGATCTACGTTGATTCTTCCGATTACCGTAGCTAGTACATTTTTTTTCAATCATTTCAAAGGCCAATGATGTCAACAATAGGATTTGAAAAAAAATAATATTGATAGCTTGATTGTTGTTGATCGTCGATAACAATTTGCAGGTGACGTCCGTCGACTCTGGAGGACCGTCGTATGTCGTGGGGACCAGTTGGTAGTCTTTTGACCATCAGCACAGGGTGAATCAGACCCTGCGTTGGTGGTCAAAAGACTCCTTCCTCATGGAAATATAAATTCAGACGATAGGCTTGAATTATTGAAATCTATATAAAGTAATGCGGATACCGCCTTCCCGCGTGAAGCCGAAATGTTTCCCATTTGGCCATCTTGAGGAGGAACTCTAGAATTGCGCGGTGAAGATTCAGCGGAAAGGTACCTATACGGGAAATGCCCTTCGTCGTCCATCTTTGTAGGCAATAGTTTCGTCGGCATTGCCCCTAACTTCTGCACTGAGAAGTGCATTTCATCCACCTGAAGAAGACACCTGCAATGCCAGCGAAACTGTTTTCTACACGCGGTGCCTCTGCCGTAAAACTCTCCAGTGAACCATTTCGATTCACCGGAATAATTTGGAAAATACTGGGGATGAGTCGATCCCACTTTTTTTCTATATCAATTCCGATTCTTTCGAATCGATTCCCGATTCGATTATTATTAGTAACATATGGGATATTGATATGCCATAGCATTGCTGTCATTAATATTTTAGAATTGAATGAAATAAAAAAAAAAGACAATTAAGTGGCCCAAAATGAATATTAATTAAAAATAGTGACTTGCTTTGATGGTAACATACTCTCAGCTTTAATATAATAATAAACGGTTCAACTGTTCCACACATTTACTGCTAACTTAATGACGTACAGTGCACAATGGCTCAGGTGTGTGGCGGCCTTTATGCCCCGAGCTTACAGTCTATTTTCAAAACATATTTATCTTCCTGGAATCGATTTTAGGCGATCGATTCTCGATTCCGTGCCCGAGAATCGGTGGAATCGAGAATCGAATTTGGATCGACTCATCCCTAATAGACAAGACAGGATTCGAGAATTAATTCGGCCAATCGACCAAGCCCACTGCCATACTCCACCTTCTTTCCTTACCTTCCGCGCTTGCCCACCCAATTGCTTCTCTCTGTGCAGCATGTCATGTTCGCACCCCCCACCACCAGATACCCCTCTCGAGGGCTGAGGCACGTGAAGGGAGGGAAGGGCGTGATGAGGGGTGGTTGTGGAGGGGCGGTGCACTGGGAGTGCTGCCACCTATCTTCCCTCCCGACAAATTTCGCTCGCGATGAATTTGCCCAACTCACTTCAAAATCCTTACGCATAAAATCGCTTCAGGCTTAATTTTGTGGAATATTGCTATATCCTTGATTGAAACACAAATGGTAATTTCCACCCTATTATTTTTCACATTCACATGATATCCACACTATATTTTTAATCAAAATCCTTCATTTTTTATTATTTACTCGAAGGAAACCAGTGTTGGAACGTCGCGCTGTGCAGTAATGCCTGCAGAGCAGGATATAGGAATTGGGGCAATGATAAAATTAGAAACAAATAGATACAGGAAAAAGGAAAGCAAAGGAACTGGTCTGTATTAAAAGAAATGAAGCGAAAATTAACCTTAAACTAGGGGACAATAAACTTGAGAAGGTGATGAAGTTCTGCTACTTAGGTAGTCGTCTGACCAGCAATGGACGAAGCATGAAGGAAATAATCAGCAGAATGGCCACGACGAATTCCTCAATAAGGAGAATATTTTTCCAGCTGAAAATATAAGCGTTGAAGTTTGGAAGCAATTCATTAAGATTTACGTCTGGAGCACGCTTCATACTGACAGAGAGGCATGGGCCATGACAGAAATCAACCAGAAATCAAGGTTGAAAACTTTTGAAATATGGTGCTGTAGAAGAATGATGAAGATAAAATGGATAGAACGTGTGAGGAATGCATAGGTTCTAATAAAAGTAGGAGAAAAGTCTTTTGAACACCTGCGGTAGAAGACGGAACAATTTAATCGACCGCATCATCACACAGGATAGGATATTGAAAATGATCGTTGAAGTAAGAACAGAAGGAATAATAACTTTCCTATTTACACACGGTAATTCATTGAGACCGACCAAGGTGACCACCTTGATAATGTTACGCTGTAACGAAGCCATGCTCGGTCTCAATAAATTACCTTGTGGAAATAGGAAAGTTATTATTCCTTCTAGTCCTACGCAGGGGCGCAGCTAGGTTAAGGCTGGGGGGGTTTAGGTGCAACTAATACCGGTGTGTGTGGGGGTACGGAATACCCACCAGGATATTTGATAGGTGCGAGATTAATAAATTGCGGAATTTTAAGATAAACGGTTGAAAATGGTGAGTTTTACGGCTTTCAGAGGAATATTTTATTAATCCTTACACTATTCTATTAGTAATATTTAAACAGTTAAGTAAAATGGATTAAACTTAAAAATTTCTCTGAGCTATGGGGGGGTTTTAACCCCCAAAACCCCCCCCCCCCTCGATGCGCCACTGGTCCTACGATTATAGATTTCCACCCAGTTACGCCCGCTACTATTAATTACCGTTGAAGGGAAGGACGGCCTATCGTTGAGGCGAAGAATGGCCGAGATATGCCAAGGATGAGATATATGGAACAAGTTATAAAGAATTGAAAGCAAAATAATTTTGAAGGAGTCAAAAGACTAGTAGAAAATCACGAGAACTGAGTGGAGAGCTGGCTCAAACCAATCTTAGGACTGATGACTCTTGATGTCGATGAATCCTTTGTTGGGAAAATGATGCTTGAAAACTATCTCTAGGTATACAAGTAAGAATATTTCCGGTCCAGTCTTCGTCAAATGTTTTTGGTCTGCAAAGTTCAAAAGTGGTTAAACAATCGTAAAAAATTTGTAGTTGCTATTCCTTTCATAGGCTTTTTGGCTTAAAAATAATTTCCTTTAGGCGATTCTGATTCATGCTGCAAAATTTAGGAAAAAACTCAGAACTGAGAGGAGAGCTGTGTCAAACCAATCTTAGGATTAATCACTGTTGATGATTATGATGAGATCTAGGAGTTACTAATATTCAACGTTGCACACCTTTGTCTGCTCTAGAGTCGCGCAAATCTTACAAAAGCTTTGAAAAAATAGTCCCCAGGGGAAGAGCCAACACGACGGGGCATAAAAAGTCAAACTGAATTGATTCAATATAAACTTCGGAGGGTCAGAATGAATCGATATCTTGATCGCACTCGACATGAATGACGAGGAAGGGACGCCGAGGAAGCGTATGATAATTCATACCTTTGTATTGTGTGAGAGGTCGTTACGATAGTCTTGTTAGTGTAACTGACCTCTTAGATAAACTCGGATGGGAATCTCTGTCGGACCGTAGATTGAAAAATAGACTAAACCTTTTAGATAAATTCAAGAGCAGTGTCTTTTCTAACGAAGTTAACCATATCTTACGGACGCCAACATACTACGGAAGATCAGATCATATAAATAAAATAAGAGAGATTAGATTGTAGACCAGACAGGTTCAGAATGTCTTTTTTTCCACGTTCAGTAAGAGATTATAACGGCAGAGATAGAACTCATAAATAGATTGCGTGACTTGTAGTGTAGCCTACTAGCCTATGTAAAACGTAATGCGTGTTTCTTAATTTTATTATTATATCTAACAGCATATAGTATAATTTGTTAGCATACGTGACGCTTTTTGGATCGTGTGGTGTGCATGTGGGAGTCCAATTTCATGCTGCATGCTGGTGATTGATCACCCCCTGCCAAGCACCCTAGAGGTGGCTTGCAGGGTATTATAAAGATGTAGAAGTAGATACCTTCTGCTACAAAAGACAAGAGATGGGGCCTACATTCAAGTTTGAGAGCTGCGATATCTCAAGAGTACATACCATAGGAAACGATAGTATTCCGATTTACCAGCTTAAACGTACAGCCTTCCACTATTTCGAGTAATTAATTTAATGGATATTAAATAGATGCCTTGAAAAGGGATTCAATGTGAATTAAACACAACATAATGCCAACTTCGCTCACGAACATACTGAGCCATTTATAGCTCTCCTATGTGGTATTTTGCCATAATGGGAGTAATGAAACCTTGCAAACTAGACCTAAAGTTTGGAGTATTCCTTTATAGGCAACTTTCCCTTCCTACTACTCCCATCTCCAAACCAAAATAAAAAGATGGATTTAAACTGGATTCGTACATGGTAGGGTAAAGGCATTCGTATGAATGTGAAAATGTATTCAAAACTCAAATTCACATTAGTTGATCATCGAAGGATTTCTAAACTATTCCTTACACGTCTGTATTGCTATTCGCGCACCAGAGTTTTCCATTTTGAATGAATTCATTTTGTTAGCCATAATTTCTCCAGACGATATCAATCAAAGCAAATGTGTGAGTCCTTGAAGACATTGATGATCAATAAGGGACTATTACAGGAATGAAAGCATCAAAACTTTTATAAAAATATTTAACACTGTAAAGGGATGTTTTATGAGAACTCTATAATCACTATAAAGCGATTTACTCTAAGATATTAGAACCATTCCATAAAATAACTTTTAAATATATAATGGTTTAGTCTGCATCTTTTAGATGTTTCCTCCAATAAATACACGCAATGGAGGCAAAGGCTGATTGTTTCTACCAACTCAAAGAAAAAAAATATTTATGGAAGTTTGCAATATTTATAATTAAAATCAATTGATTTAAGACCAAAAAACATAAATCGTAGCCTCCGAGATGTACAAGCCCCAACTTTACCTCCCCACTTTTATTTAGACGGCCTAAACAAATCTCGGAAAAGGCTTTTCCATGGAAACATTTTCCGTTCACAATGTGCACTGCTATTATTATGGAAGAGTTCAATGAAGTTTATCTTTTACTTAAAGAAGAAAAGGAATTTCTCAAATGGCCGTATAATTCTCCCTGCTCGTCCACCTTGCAAGTCGAAAAATTTTGCTGCGTTGGTGTGCGGGAAGGGGGAGAAATTCCCCGCAGGGACCAAACACCAGCCTCTCAACCGGAAAGCCCAAACAACACACACACTCACACAATCACTCACTCAAACATACACAACAAGATCCTTTGTGGGGCTGTAGGGACCTCCGCTAAGGATTCTTGCTCCACAGAAAACCGGGAATCTTCACAGGATGGGCCTGTTAAAGACAGCCAGTGATCCGTGGAAACACATTCACTCGATAAGCAGTCACTCACCTGTGGATGGCTTAAATGTTCCGGGAGAAAAGGTTTGCTCCAAAAGAGCGTCGTCGGGGGAGTTCGGCAAGGGGACGAGGAAAACACACGTATACGTATTTCGGCTACAAAGTAGCCCTCTTCAGCGTGCTGAAGGAAGAACCAAAGTCACTTACAACTCAAGGTTGAAAGTGAAGGGGACGGGAGGACAACCAAAATATATAACTAAGAAAAAGGAGGGGTGAAGATAGAGGGGCTAGGGGGAGGATGAAAACAGTAATGGGTGTTAAACGGAAGATGGGAACCTATGGCAAAAAGGGGTCCGAGGGGAACGGGGGAGGGAAGTGAAGTGATTGGCTAGTGGCGTACTGGGGAAAGGAAGGGGGGGAGGGGTTAAAGTGTAGGAGAGAGTAGGGAGAAGGGTTAAGGGAAGGGCTAAGAAAAAAAAAAAAATTTTCGACTTGCAAGGTGGACGAGCAGGGAGAATTATACGGCCATTTGAGAAATTCCTTTTCTTCTTTAATCCATTGAGGCCGTAGAAGCTCAATCCCCAATTTTTCCATTTATCTTTTACATTTAGTCGTACGTCACATTTATGAGCCAATTCAATTTCATTTGAAATATTTATGCACTAGGGAAAGTATTCGTATTATTAAAGACGGAATTTTACGCATTAGGTAATTACCAGAAGACATGAAATAGTCTCGTCCATTCCTATAGTGCTACTATCGCAGGGTTCGTGAAACATAATATACTATGTATTTTCGTGCAGCGTTTCCATGGGCAACTTCTTATTAAATTAAAAGATGTTAATGTGTCATTCTATCTTAGGGGGAAAAAATAACCAGAAAAATAGTAGGTACATAAAAACAATCCGATCAACGTGCTTCTTTACTCACTTCTTCTTCTTTTTCCGTGCCTCTTTCTTCGTATTTCATTTTTTCTCGTGCAACACACTGACCAAATATTAGCGGCCGAAATGCATTATATGAGAAAATTGTCATGGTATCCCAATAAGGACGCACTTAAAACAAGACTACTAATTTCAAACAGAAGACAATCGAAATTCGGAAGCTCCAGCCTGTACATCTCTCGGAGACTACGCTTTCATGCAATCTCAGTCCCGAGTTTCATCTACTGGGCACTCGGAAGGTGGCGTCAGATGTTGAAACCCTGATCGGTGATTATATTTTTTAAGTGTTTGTGGACTAAAACCAAGTCATTTTAATGGCGAATCTTCCTTCAAGACGATTTTCAGACTGGATTTACCGATCTGGAATTGCGTCGACTATCTCTGCCCTGAAATATCAGGCTTAGCGTTATCGGATTGGGCATAAGCCCACCACTGCCACGGACCCGGTTCCATTTTTTAAAATAGACGCCGCAAATCGCTTCCCGTCCTTGAGAAATTGTCACGACTCGGTCCGAGCAGCGCAGTCGTTCGAAGGATTGGCGAATGGAGATCAAATGAAGCAAGATGATGTCGTAACCAACGTGAGTGAGGGGAAAAGGACTTGAGGAGGACGAGAGAGAGAGAGAAGCGGAAAACCAGACAGCGTCAGCCCCAGATGCCACATCGGATTCCCCAGAAAGAGCTCTGAAATGAAGCTGTGGAGTAATGGATTTATCAGAAGGGCTGTGCCGCATTTCCTCCATTGTGCTATGACAGGTGGAGTAATTTTGGCCCCCTGCGCAAGTACGACATGATTATATTTCGTAGCTAATAGGAGAAATAGTTTAACCTAAAAAGGGCACAGTGAAGGACATGGACGGAATAAGGGTACATTCCATCAAAGAATATTTATCAGCCGTATATATTTTTATGATACTATTTCCTGTACCCAAAGAAGAAATGTTATCAACCGCAAAAAAATCAATGCCAGTAAGTGCGCGTGAGTAATATTAGTAAAAGATACTGCAATATTTTCACTGAAATTATTTTCGCTCGAAGCGCTTCGTTGTCACAACAACTTTTTTCACTATAAATAATTCAATGTATTAATTAATGTAAATAACTTTCACCACATTGAGCCATATACCATGCGTGAGCAAGTTAATAGGATATCTACATGAAAATAGATCGGAAATTTATACTGGCTATTTAATAAAAGAAGCACTTTCATACAAGAGATGCCACCTGAGCCTTAAACTGTGTGAACATTAAAATGGAAGGGCCCTCCCATCAGAATAATGCTTGGAGAAGAATTCTCGCCACCTATTCTTTAAAATTATTTATCCAATGTTTCTCTTTCCACTCCACAAACGCAAAGAGCAATTTTCCTTGGGTATGTCATTCATGATTCGCAAATTTTTAAAGGCTATTTCCAAATAATGTTACATATCATAGTTCCAAACTTAATTTTTAAGTCTTCAAAAAATTCATAGCAGCATAATGCCCATGCATATGCTGTATGTGGTTATATTTCTTTAAAATAAAATAAAAATAAAAATAAAATTCGCCTAAAACTCCCGAAGGAAGTAACAGGAATTGCGCGTGCATCCAGGTTTATTGGCAACTTGAGAGCCTGCTGTTTTTCCAGGAGATTATTGAAAGTAAAAAAACTCCTCGCTACGGATTGATTTCATAATCAATTTAATACACCATTAATTGTTTTGTTACAACTATTTCTATTTTTTAGTCATATGTGCACTGATTTTGATATTTTTCTAATAATGGACACTTTTCTGTGCGTAAAATTACCTTGATACATAATGTTAGATATTTTTGTTTGGCTGTGCTGCCAAATGTATCGCATGACAACCACACTGAAAGAGTGTTGTTCTAGGATGCTTCATTTCATTGTATTATAGCTGACGCTTACTGCATACTATGAATTATGTTAATGAATGAAATAAAGTCATATACTATAATAAATAACCGTTTAATTTTATGTGATGCAGTATTACTGGAGAAATATCCTAATCAGGTACACACAATGCACATATTCTACCTCTATGATTTTCTCGCATATTCCAGCCCCTAATAGATTCGCATTTAAAAGAACGAGTCCCATTCCCCGATGAGCAGGCGTATAGGCGTCCTCAGTTTGGAGACTTGGGAGATGATAAGATAAGCCACACGAAGGGAGAAGCTTGAGTTGTGGCCGAAGATTTGAGCGCATCGACGCGTTAGAGCAAAGAATGAACAACCGCGGATTTGTGCTATGGAAACATTTGGCCATAAATACTATTTACAATGAAATAAGACTGGAAACTTTCCCTGTTCACACGTTATATAGGAGGCATGAAAAGTGCCCTGATCATGGGAGTACCCAGCGAGGTGCAGGGGGGAACAGCTGCCCCCCCCCCCCTAGAAGCAAAAATCGCAAAAGTCTTTAAGCAAAATCATCACTGAATTGAAACGAAAGTATTCAACTAATTTTCTTAAAACCCACGAAAAATGATATGCATTAATATAAGATATGTAACTAAAATAAAACTATTTTCAAGGAAATATTCTCATAAACTAATAAAGCGCTGTTATAATTTTCTTAAAATGTTTGTTTCATTCACCTTTTTCATGCTAAAATGTCACAACTTGGCTTGCCTCTCCCTAGATCACGACAAGCCGCCCTCCCCTAGACCATGGCTTGCCCCCCCTCCCTAGTTATGATCCTGAGTACGCCCTTGACCATGATGTATCGTGTAAAGTCGGAAATTGCATGAACGTATGCGCAAGTTCGTGCACGCAAGGTGGAAAAATAGCGACTGCCCGCCCGATTGCGATATGGTATAGTATTTGGAGGAGGCGATCGTAAGCTAATGCCATCGCCACCGTGAGGGAAGGGCACGGAAGGAAGGGAGGAGAGGAACACGGCGTCAGTATTAACCTGATCTTAACGCAAGGCGCCAATCACGGCTTAAAGTCCCATCCGACGGATGGAGGGTTACCCTTAAATTTTCCTCTACATAACATTCAAGCCAATCATTTGAACCCTTCAAACATTTGAACCCGATCCCACTGGGTGTGAATCAAACACTCTAGACCTTCCCAATCCCCCCGCCCGATTGAAAAATACATGCAGTGTGAAGATGCGCCATTCCGTCTCCTCTCTTATTTACATTTGCCTGTTTATTTACCTCTTGCTTCATAAATTTGATCTAGTATGGTAAAAGGGAATCGGTTATAAAAGAGAAAATGATGAGGCATGATATTGTATACATAAATGTGTGTATAAGTACATATATACATTCAACTTAATCAGCTTAAGGTTGGAAGGTGATATTTGGTGGAACTTGTTGACAGGAAATATAATGATGATACTTTTTTGTATGTTCCACAAGAGTTTTTAATACCGACCCAGGTTTCGGCAGTACACTATGTCATTATCAAGGTGAATATACAGCTTATATAGAGCTTATATATACCTTAGGGAGAGGGGGGGGGGTTAAGACAGGGAGGAGGTGGTGATGGTGGGAGGGGAAAAGCTAACGAGGAATAGTTTCCTCAAGGTCAGTGGGTTTACTTGCCGAGTCCAGCAGGATGAAAGGGGAGGAGAGGATAACTTTACGAGTAATTTCCCGTTAGATATCTTGAGAGCATTCGTGGCCTGCCAAATTTTAATGAAATAAATTCAGGCTATAAATTGTCGTGATGCAAGCCTTTCGACAACGAGCTGTGATATCGGAAACGGCGTGAAAAGCGACGGTGGGAGGGAGGGATTCTGAAAAATGATCACTCGAGCGATCATTTTTACGGTCCATAGAAGCGATCGCTCGAGTGATCACTCAGACGGATGGAACAAATGATCGCGTGAATCAGAAATAAGTAACAAGGTATTGCGGCTGGTCAGTCGGTACTTCTTTAGGAAGAAGTTCTTAACATTGATTACAATAGCCATTAATTATAGCTGATTATAATTGAATTATTTATATTCCCAACAAGAGATCTTATTTATGTTTTAAGTTCAAACAAAAATACAAATTGGCACACAGAATATTGATGAGTATTTAGTCTGAATGTTGAGTACATTTGAGTAAGTAATATTTTGAGTTGATTAATTAATATTTTACTCTAGATTCGACACTCCAAATAAGTTACCAGTGACAAGAAATTTATTGAAACGAAAAGAGCACCAAATATATAAAAATACAGGTTGTTACCAAAGCTATTCTACGGAAAGCACTTCTTATAGTGGTTTTAGAAGATTACTAAGTTCCTATGGACTGCTACGTGACACCTCAACATTACAGCATTCAACTGCTCAACATTTCAGGAGATATCGATCATATCCTTGAGAGCCGTTCCCTCAGCTACTGATAGCTAAACATGTGACTCGGCTTTTTAACCTAAAATGTTATTTAGTGAAAAATTTACTCCTGAACAGTGGAGCATTAGGTGCAAAACGATCACTGTACCCCATGAAACATATTTTATGGGAGTTTTACCCATTAAGGTAAGTTTCCATGGAGTATTTAAGAGTTATTATGGCAGTCTCCCGTCATGGACCTCTTCATGGAAGTCTTTATGGACCTCTAAAATTCACAATAAGCCCTATTCCCATTCATTCTGTCCGAAATCCAGTTTTCTTCCTACTCGGCGCTCTTGGTTTAACGATTCCTGATTTCGGTTTCACACGCTAGAAATTGAGGATTTTTCTTATTCTGCCGGCACCAGGCACCGCCACTCTTCTACATCAAATCTACGCGAAGGCAACAATCGTGTCGCCTTCTTTCTAAGTAATTTTATGCACTGATATTACTCGTCCCATATAGTACCTCCGTGGTGGAATTTTACTAACATTTTTCCCTCCGTTATAAGACGAGGAAGTCGTCATCATTTCTCTCATTCAACAGAAACACCTCCTTCGCTCCTAAATTACTCCTCGTTTCTTATTAAGGTTGCATAGAGATTATCTATTCCATCCAAAAATGTCATTCCATATGTCATATTCGATATTCCAATATCAATTGGCAAATATCTTCGTGGTGAAGATTTCTCCGTTAACAAAAGGTGTTCCTTATTAATTCCCACTTATCAGAAAATGTCTCCTTCTCTTGTGCAATACTCTTCTTCCCTTATTTTGGTGAGGCATTGAGGCAATTTTACTTGTGCGGGTTTGACATGGTACATTTTTCAAATCATCCTTCGGCAGCACCTCCCGGGTTGACATTACCTCTTCATTTCCAACTGAGGCGTATATCATTCTTTCCAATATTTCAACCCTATTCCTAGTCCTCTCATTCCTCCGATCACGCGATATTCCAAATTTGACTGGATTTGAGATTTTTCAATTTTTTTTGTGATGATCTCTTCTTAAACTATTTGAGATAATAGCCAACATGTAGCCTCCGAGTCTCTAGCCTAATTCCTATTATAATTGTTTAACGATTTCTGTTCGCTCGTAGCAGTTTTTTTTATGGACCGCGCAGTTTCCTTTGAATTTTATTAATTTCACGGACTAAGTCTTTCTGCACCGCATCCCATATGCTCGCCGCGCGTTCAATGCTCGGCCTAACAAGCAGGGCTGGATTTAGGATGGGTGGGGCCCATATTGGTGGGAGGCACACTGTTTCAAGGTGTGGCAATTTGTAACGTAATATAGGAATTGCAAAAAATAGAAAAGGATCAAGTGTTTTAAAGAGAGTCATTCTTTGTAATAAAACAGACCAAGGTCAACTTTATATAAACGTTGCTCCCTCTTCATAGCGCCAAAAATATTTACTGCCCGCTGAAGTTAAACAAATTAAATTCTTAAATAAAATGTTACGATTTGCCAAAGACTGGCTTTTCTCTGAAGAAATGATTTAACATTTATTTTAACGCCATTTATTTAAAACACTTATGTAATATTTACTGCGTTACTTTTTTGGCATACATTTTTAATTTGATAGTGGCTAAATTCTGGTCTTATGAGCTTGGAGACCACCTAAAGCTCCTTCCCTTTGTTATTTTCAGCAGTAAAGTCAAAATGTATGAGTAAATAAATCATTATTATATTATTATTTATCAGCAGCTTTAACCATACATTAACGTCAATCTCGACGATTACGAGTTAACTATGAAACAACCCAGCCTCACTTCGAATCCCCTCACACGTGATGTTTTTTTTTTTTTCGATTTTGTGATATTTTCCTCTCTATTGGTAGAAGGCTCATTCTTTGTGTGTGGCCCAGGGCCCGTGTCCCCCCTTTGGTCCTGCCCTGCCAACAAGTGCGAAGTATCACCTCTCTTTCCCTCATTCACCCGAAAACCTTCCGGCAACGCGCTCCACGAATCCGTATTTCATTACAAGGCTCGGCCTCAATTATTTCTTATTTGTGTTCCCCGGGAGAAGTTTGTAGTCAACGTAACACCTAGAAATTTGACTTCATTGTATAAATCCACCATTTTGACGTCCGAAATGTCTATGAAATGATCATTAACAGACAACTTCCTCTCTCTAACAGGACTGGTTCATTAAATTTTGTAACATAGTCTACGTGATTCTCTTCTGATTCGTGGCGACTTGTGGTTTAAGCAGTGAGAGATAGCAGGGCGGCCAAGGGAGGGAGGGGCGGAGAGAAGACGCACCCCCTTCCCCCTCCCCCAACGCCGTTATTTCCCGATTGAGAGGAGTCGCAGCTGATAAGCGGAGAAGTCCCCAAGGACAAACGCCACCCATGCTATACACATATTTCACTCGGCGTCCGGCTGGGTTGCTCCCCTGAAGGATGGATTGGCGGCGCCGGGAAGGAGGGTATGAAATAGGCAGGGCTGGGAAAGATACAGGCCGACAAGTATTTGAAATGCAAAAATACCGCTAGAATGCATTTGAAATACAAAACGCAAAATACCTTTGACTAGAGTATTTGAAAAACGAACAGCAAAAGAGTATTTTAAATACCTTTTAAAATACTAAATACATTAGTGTAAAAGCTAAGAGACCTTTAAAAATATAACCTTTCTTGCCACATTATGGATAACTGCAAACATGAAGAAAACGTTTCTATAGCGAAAACGAATAATAACACCTCTTTTTTACTTTTTATCCGAAAATCTTCCCGGAACACGCTTACGAATCGTAGGGTTCTTCCGCAAATATTTCTCAAAAGTCAATACTCCAGTTGAGTCCCGTCTGAGGGCGAAGGTGGGTGCCGAGTTGATCGCCCTCAAATACCAACGGGACTAGTCAGGCACAAAGTCAGCGAGCTAATTAGATGCCGTCCTTTTTCGAGGACACTCTCCAAAGGGAAGTTGATGGAGAAACAACATAGCAACATTCATCGCGTTTGCGGACTTCGAGGATGCTTTTGATAAAGCCTGAATCATAAGATCATTTTATGCGTCCCTCAGAGTCAGGCGAGCAGCAAGGAATTAAGGCTAAGGGGGGGGTTTAGGAGCAACTGATTCTGGGGGGTATGGAATGCGGGAGGTGCGGGTGCCTTACCCCAGAAAATGGTTAAGATAAATGGTTCAAAATGGGAAAAATACATTCATGGAACAAACACGATTCATGGAACTTGGAGTATAATTTTTGCTCACCGCCCCAAAAATAGCGCCTTTAAAGTGGAAGAATCTGAAAAACAATAATTTACATCAGTCACTAACGCCCAGGCCCTGGATAGTGGTAAGCTAACCAGACGGGACTCGAACCCGCGACCGTCGGTTTGGCCCAACCCTAAGATTGGCTTTACGGCTTTCGGAGGGATATTTTATTAATCCTCAAAATAATCTATAAGTATTAATTATCCAATTAACTGAAATGGATAAAAATTGAAAATTTCTCTGGGTTCTGGGGGTGGATTTATCCCCCCAAAACCCCCCCTCGCTGCGACATTGCTCAACGTGATAGATCTCCAGCGATAGGTATTAGGGACCAATAGAGTGATTTTCCCACTGATTTCGCAGGAGCAAAAGAACAGAAATTGAAGCTAAGAAGATAAAATTCCTCATCCATATTAGCAAATAACTTTACAAAGAAAGCTCCAAAATTTTTCGGAGCCCACACTTCACAGAATTCTCTTCTTTCCTAGTTAAAATCCTACGATTGGCCTGTACTGTTTCCGATCTTTCCTCTTCTCTGTGCGATTGACATCCAAGATCCATTCCAAAATTTCCCATATACTACGCTCTTGTCTAGGTCTGTCTTTATGGGGTTTCCCTCCTTTGTATTTTCTGGCATAGTCTTAACCTAGCTTTCCAGGCGGATAATATGGCTAATCAAGGTGTTCCTTCTCTTCCTTCGCATTCTCATCAGCCATCGTCTTCTCCAATAGGGTAGTTTCCTTCATCATAGAAAACGAAAGGCATTGATTGCGATCCATTACCCACCAAATGTATTCATAATATACAAATTATTTGGTTTTAGAAATCCCAGTTTAGACGGATGATAATGGTCAATTTTAACCACATTTGAAAAAGGCCAGATTGGCGCCCATGCGATACCACTCCACGTGACGTCACAGGGACTTAGTTTCTATACGAGTAAATAGGAGTTATACATTATCTGAGATTACCAATGCATGCATGAGGCTCAGAGCTCAGGGAAAAATCTCTTAATAATGACCCATTAAAATTACCCAAGTTCAGAAAGTTTCCTTCGATTGATAGGGGAATAATAATCCTTATTTAAGCCAAGCGCTACCTGTTAGCAGGGTACTCAGCAACCTGCATCGCAGCGGCGCACATATCCTCGCCCCAAGGTCACCTCACACGGTGGCAGCGGGAACTAGAATGACGTCACACGTGGTTTTCCCAGCATTCCTACTTAGCCGTCGTGTTTTCGCGCGCTTGAAAATTTTCACTTTTAATTTACTCGCGAAAAATAGGTATCGTCATTTAAAAATCTAAAAGCGCCAAATGTGTACTCCATGAGTGATAATCTTTCGATTTCGGCAGTAAAAAAATAATAGGAAACCACCCTATTGTGGTTCTGCAATGTTCGGCAATGCGGGCAGCCCCGCAAAGGGGAGGCGCGGGCCCCCTCTCGCCATGTATCCGCCACTGCTAGAAATGTGGAGCTAAACAAGAATGATGCAAATTAAATAGATCGAGTGAGAGAGAAATGAGGAAGACCTACGAGAATAAGAGATAAGGGGAGCCTTAAGGCAACCATATGAAGAAGACGGAACAACACAATCGGTCTTATCTAGCGGCGTAATTGCATGATGAACACAATCGTAGAGGGAGAAGTAGATGGCGATACCGGAAAAGGAAGTCCTCAAATGAAATAAATAAACGCATACCCCCTTTCCGCCCTGAATAATTATCTCCACCCTAAAATTCACCCCCTATATTTCTCCATTAAAAATGTAACTGACTTGGCATAAACTCATTTAATGCGTAGTAAGAATAATATACGAAATACTCATTATGATGAAAACGTATCGGTTTGTTGTTAATTTACGGTTTGATATGTAATTTTATTTGCATCTCCTTTTTATTCATCGCTATTTGTGCACTTAAAAGTGACAATAATGCTGTGTGTGATCAATTTTCGTTAAAATAAAAGATAAAATCAAATGATAATGTATAATTCAGGTAAAGAAGGATTTAAATGAGAAGAAATGTGTAGTTGTGACAGAAAGATTGGCTGATAGGAGGATTGAGTGGAGAACAGCGTCAACCCGATGTTAGGATTGTTGACCATTGACGATGAGCTATCGCTAGCGATTGAGGCTTCTTCAATACGATGGCGAATTGCAGAGGGAGGGATGGGTGGAGGGAGAGAGAGAGGTGAGGATGAATGGGGGAGCGTTGGGTGCATAGACGGCCGACCGTCATGTCCTCGTTTCATCAATTGGCCGGAGAGCGCCTTGGAGACGGAATAATGCATGTCACCTCTGTCGCTAACGCGAAACAAGAGCGCACCGCAAGAACGAATACATCCGTAGCCACCTTAAGCCTGGAGAAATTGCGCAATTTTTTACGAACTCTTTGTCTTATGGTCATGCATTGATTCTTGGCACTTTTCAAGATTCATGGAAATTTAGCATCATTAATCTTCACCTTTACAGTGGAAGAATCTGAAAAATAATTGTTTACATCAATCACTAACACCCAGGCTCTGGATAGTGTTAAGCTAACCAGGCGGAACTCAATCCCGCAACATATGGTTTGGAAAGCACGGAAATTAGCCCGCCGCCGGAAACCGGCGATGAAATACAAACTAAAGATTCCAAAGCGTGCAAATAACTACGAATTTTCCTTTTTTCCTCTGCACGACGTACCTACCAATGGGATATGAGGGCTGCATAGCAAGGCCTGAGAGGGACTTGGAGATAAAGAAATACTCAGACTGGGGGTAAAAAAAAAATGGAGAGTAAACGTAAAGTTACTAACATTTACTAACAGATTTAAAACAACGTCATCCTTAATTGTAAGGAATAGAATACAAAATTGAAGATGAACAAAGAAGGGGAATTACACGCAAGCAGAATACCATTACGGTACGATGAAAAAAATAGTGTTCGAGGGAGATAAAAATAAAGTATTTCTGGGAGTAAAAAGTTATGGAGGGCTCAGTCATACAACAAAAATGCATTTAATTACGCTGCATAATTTTTTAAGTAAAATACATACTATGCAGAATTTAAGGGGCGTAACAAAGCATTTTTAACTTGTGCGAACGATACAACCGAATACTGCGCCCATTATTAATAAAGATTGAGGTTTCAGAGATTTAATGAAATAGGTGAAGAATGATAGGATATCAACAGCAAGCTAACACCGGACTATATATATTTTCATGTTTTTTTAGACAAGGCCTTAAAGTAATGAGATGTCATTGGTACTATGAAGAAGAATAAAAAAATGGGAATTGCTGACAGAATGAAAATGATGAAGAATGACAATAGGAACGGCTGAAGAGAGAGGAAGAATTGGAGATAGGGACACATTCATTATTGCGAGCCGGGTTATAATGAACCCTACTTTGGATTTTGAGTTTTTACCGTACTAAACCCCCTTAGTGCTTTGGTGTTCCTTAATTCCAACGGTACTAAGTAGCGAAAATTAAGGCCGGCCTCGCCGCTTGTTTGTATGATCAACGATTTGATGACCTTAAAATATAGATAGTGCTTATTGTGTTTCTATCTTTCGATGCATATTCACCGTTCTTTAAATTTTATATCACATTTGTGCTTCGGCTTACACTGCTACGACAACTTTTTAGAGTTAAACGAAAACATTTCTGTGATACATGAAGCTAAAGAATATCAAGTATTTTAACTGGTGTATCGGCGAGTCACGATTACGTCCTTTCCAAAAAATTAATGAATTAGGCCATGGGAAGAAGGGTATTATTATAATTTTATGTTATTTAAAACGTTATTTGTAGTGTCAAACCTATCAATGACTCACAAAGAATCAGTTGAAAAAGATCCGTGCTCAGGATGAATCGCGAACTGGTAAATGTATGATATAATCAGCTTTAAATAGTTTTTTTAAGACTGAAATACTCGCAAAGCACAGCGATGAGGCGCTTGAGTTGAAAGAGTGAAATAAGGGAAGCAGAGATGCGCTGAGAAAGGGTTTAAACGCACGTAAGACGACGCTAGTGGGACCGTTACGGAGACGGGAAACGGGAAATTCACTTTTAGATTTAGATATATCTATTTATGTATCCCACACCTAGCGCGCGTCGTCTCCGGAAAGTGGCCTCATTGAAAAGGGAGCAAAGGAAGACCGGAGCACTTCCTTCTCGATGCAGCAGCGGGTCAGTACGGTGAGACGTGTTGCGACATGAAACAACTTATCTCGTTTGCAAACGAGCAAATCACAAGAGAGGTTCCCTAAGATGAAACCTCGATAAAGAGAGAGAGAGAGATTATGAATACTCCTCACCCAGGACGGTTATTTATGATTTTTTGTTAATCACTGATCAATTATTTGTGAATCAATGGACAGCTAGAATCTTAAAATAATTTTTGAAACTATTTCAAACGACCATAAACCACATTTTTCGATTGCTCAATGAATTAAATTTCGGGCAATAGGCGATAATCATGGCGTCCCGATATACCAGCTCAAATATTAGATATCGTTTAGCTTTATTTAGCACAATTCGATATCTCCACTGCCTTGGAGAATAGGAGATGAGCGTTTATGCTCCGGACACTGCCAGCTGAGCGGATTCGTATTGTTGGGTTACTAGATGAGCGTTTTTGATTCGGTGGGCGATTGTTGAGCATTTTTACAATTTATCGATACATGCTTTTGTTTACCTTTTATCCGGCGTCATATCACTGTGAAACGATACATTAATATGATATTAAATTTTTAGAACGATGTTTACTCATCATTATAATTATTACTTCCGCATATGGACTCAAATTTGGATTACGTCCCGGATATAGCCAAATATATATGGGCATTGTTTGGAAGTGCAATTAGTGACCGTCCTCGAACAAAATAGCTAATTCACATAGTGCCACTGTTGCTGTCATGAGAAATGAATGATTCATAGAACGGTTCATTGGAATGGCTAGCAGCTCTTGGAATGTGTTTTTCTTTTCATTCGTAAATATATAATAACCGTATAACGTCTACCGTTTTGTGTTAATTTTACTGTGCACTGCTGTTTTTCGCAATATCTCATTAGTAATATGCATTCAAGCTCCACTGTTTTTGTTTTATATGTAATAACAGCTATTCATCGTTTCTGCTTTAGGAATTACTACCCGTTGGGAAGTTTTGCCTTATGCATTAATGTGAATTTTTTTCGATAATATGGGTACTATCATTTTTTACTTTTTCAACATTTTGTAGCATCTCACACATGCAAGACTTAAGAGACCAGTAGAAATACAAAAGGAAATTTTTAAAAGATTTGATGCACACATTTCTGTCGACTAGGATCTCCTGAATTTTACCGTAAGAATGTCAAGAAGATAGTCAAAGTTTTCAACAAGTGATTCGTCAGGAATAAAGACCAATCGAGGGAAAGTAATTGATACCCCTTTACAGCCTTAAAAAATATATTTTGCAATGCATGCATTATTCTACAGTTAAGCGTTTAAATATTTTGGTTTGACGTGGCGTCACTAAAGTTCATTTCACGAAAATGGTCTCTCTTCTACTCTAGTAGAGTATCAGCTACTTGTCATGGCAATGGGCCTTAATATCAAACCGGAAAGGATTAACACCGACTCGAATATGCGCGCTACCTCAAAATGTCAGATCGGAGAAGTTGTTCATGCGGAGAAGCCGCGATGCCCACGCCCAGTCGACTTGAAGCGGCTCAGCTGACCCAAAACAACCCACTCGCCGCCGCCGCCGTTCCCATGACAACCCGGGGTCACTTCCGGTCTTCCCTCAAAACTCGTTTCTGAATTCCTCCACGCATGCGCACGGGGTCTCGAGTGCCGTGCGAGCGAAAGAGCGGACGCCTGATTGGTGGGAGGACATTATAATCGCTTTATCTTCTGCACACGAAAAAGACATTTCTTCGCCACGGAAGGAGTGCATTAAATGAAGCGGGAGTGCAACGATTATTTGCTTAGGAATTCGAGCAACGTTTTGCGTAGCTTATAAAATCCCGATTTCGAAGAGGAAGCTAAAATTTGGGCGATAAAAATTGACAATAAGACCTTTTTATGGTAAATGGCAATGGTCAATTATAACCGCATTTGAAAAAGGCCAAATTGGCGCCCATGCGATGCCACTCCACGTGATGTCATAGGGAGCTAGTTTCTATACGAGTAGATAGGAGTTTTACATCGTCTGAGATTAGCAATGCATGCATGCAGGCACAGAGCTCAGGGAAACATCTCTTAATAATCACGTATTAAAACTGCCTATGGTCGGTAACTTTACTTCGTGTGATAAGGTATTAATAATCCTTTTTTAAGGCAAGCGCTGCGACTGCGACTAGAGGCTCGAAAACGACATTTCTTTGCCACGGAAGGAGTGCATTAAATTAAGCGGGAGTGCACCGATGCTTTTGCTTAGGAATTCGAGCAACTTTTTGCGAAGCTTATAAAATCCCGATTTTGCAGAGGAAACTAAAATTTGGGCGATAAAATGACAGAAATACCTTTTTATGTTCCGTCATCCTGAGTAGATTTTTATCACTAAACCCACCCAGGTTTCGGCAAACTGTTTCATTCTCAATGTAGAAAAAGACATGAAACGAGACAATTTATACTACTTTTGGAGATGATAAAAAAATGCACACATTATCGCTTCATTTTTTATTCTCTATTTGACCCAAAAACATCACAAATGTGACCTTAAACGACGGCAAATGCTCAGTAATTAACAATGAACAAGCATAACCATCTATGTCCAGGATAGGAGCTACCTACTGTGGCGGGACAATAGCCCACGTCCTTATGTCTGGCTGTTTAGGACCACCACACTGCCACTGAGGCCGATGTCAACGGCATGTCTACTTATACTTTGAAAATGACACTGTAGAAAGCTGGTTCGATTAATAATAAAATTATGATGACCATAAAAACGTTTTTTTTTCTGCCTTTATGTTACATTCTCCAAAATTCCACATGATATCGCCATTTTATCTTGATTTAAACCAGGATTATTATCTTCCTTTTTTATCCGATCTGGTAATTCATTTGGCGGATTTAAGTCAAGCTTCTTTACTTACATTATGATTTCGAAATATTTGGACCTCAAATTTTACGAAATCTCTTACGATGTGACATGAATTCAATACGGCCTCTTTTTCTGTCTTCATATGAGGATATTTTTTTTATAAAGTTTGAATTGAGCTAGGCTTTCAATAAGCGACTTGGGTTCTATGCCCGTTGTAAACCCTTTCTAACGCAGAGAAATTGAATTTCAAGACTTCTCATTTTAAAAAAGACAAAATTTTCAACTCAATCCTATTTATTGTGGCAGCTAATACGTATTCCGCCATTAAACTGTACAGCATAGGAGAACACGTAGTTTAAATATTTCCTGAATAGAGCTAAAAAATGCGTGCACTTTTTATTCTACTAAGAAGCAGCATAAGGTTATTATGTGTTAAAAGAACGAAAATGTATATGAAATAGAATAAATGAATCAGTGCCACTCGTGGAAAAAAAACAAGGTTGGGAGTTTTCGAAAAGCGGTGAAATAAAAGATTGGTAAAAATCTAATGAATAGATCGAGTGAGGAATGCGCAAGATATATGAAGAGTAGGAGAGAAAAATAGTCTTACGAGAATCCGAGGAGGAAGGCGGGGAAATGTGATGAGTCATATTCGTGCAACAGAGTACAATTATCTGATGAAAATTATATTTGGAGGAGAGATGGAATGGAGGCCTCGGACGAGAAAAATAGAGCTGTGAATGAAGGACGTAAAGCAGATAAATTTGGTAGGCATTGAAATATGAGCTGATTGAAGAAATGAATGGAGAGATGCGTGAAATCGGATTGCTAATTGATGGCGATAACAAATGAATCGGGTAAATAGATTACCATGTTCATTCAAGTTTAATTAAATCATTATTATATTATATGTATCCATTATTGAAAATACTCACAAGAGGAGTAAAAAGAACCAATCTTAATTAAATGCATAAGAATGGCACTCTCCTTTCATTTCAGAATTGTTCACAAAAGAAGCAGTGACTTGGTTTCCTTGCACAACTTTATTTCCTTGGTAAGACAACGTGATGACAACGGTGAGTCGAAACATGTCGTACCAAGACGATAAACTTGTTCAATGAAACGAAGCTACTGCTTCATGTGTGAAATTCAACTGCCACGTAGTTGAACTCGAACGACTTGAAAATTGATTGCAACTCACTTTTCACCATCGCGGGGTACCGGAAAGAATAATTACTGCTTTGCTTCGGGTCACCACGGCTGAAACGCGAAGGTCAAAGCCGAAGAAGTCACTGCAAAGAAAACAAAACGATATACTACTATGCATTCAAATGATATGAACTTGATTACACGAGGAATGCTCAGGCAAAGCATTCCCATGCATTAAAAGAAGCGATATCACACCAAATTATGCAAGGCAGCCAGAGTAAATCACCCTTAGATTGTTTGATTAGGGTCTAACACGAAAGTATGCATCATTGGTATTTTATTTGTGTATAAAATTGCTAATATTCGCCACAGTATTTAGTCTCCCTCAGTATCACATTTTTGTTAATATTCATCTAAACGATAAAGAACTTGGAAATATTTTTGGGAAACGGAAGAAGTTTCTCTTCTTGTTATGGCGTGGAAAAGAAGCTATCTCATAGCGGATTAGAATAAAGAGAAATCGGTATGCGAGCTCAGTGTCTAAGTCTTTTTCAAAATTCGTCTGGAAACATTCATCAGAGTAAGCTCTCTCAAATCGCTTCCTAATCACTCAGCAATGACATAAAGACTGGAGACAACTTGATAAGCAATGTGAAATACATGTGAAAAGGTTGACCAGATGGAAACTAAAAAGATAAGAGAAGCTGCAAAGAAGGGCCCTTAAACAAAAATAAAACAGATAGTCTGATGTCAAACCAACAATTAGTCCCTTACAATATGTGTGAGCAATAAATACTGGAGAGATTTATGAACATTTTACGCACAGCGGCTTAAGTAGGTTATCTTAGTATAGAAAATTAATTACAGTGAAGCAGCATACATAATATTTCATATTAATCTATAATAAAATCAAAGATGCATGTATAATGATGATATCATCCAATCCTGAGACTGAAAAATGGCTAACTTGGCACCAGATATTCTCAAGAAAATCGTCATCACAAACTTCAGTTATTGATCGCATTTCTCAAACGCGTATTTCCTACTTTATTTCTACAAAATTCAACCGATATTGCTCTATAAACTCCTTCACGTAAAGAGACACTATTGATGTGCTACCAAATATATATCGCGGATACTCAAACGCATTCCTCCATGCCAATAATATGTTTCTATGAAAGAATTCCATTTAGACTGTGTAGTGTCATCAAGCATTTCCTTCACTACTTCACCGCAACTAACATGGTGTGGTATTTGGAGGAGACGACCGTCTGTTAAGATAATGTGAGCTATGAGAGAAGGGATGGCGGAGAGAAACCCGGCGTCGGCATTAGCCTGCTCTTAACGAAAGGCGCCAAGGGGACCACGGCTCGACGGCCCATCCGACGGACGGAGTGCTGCTCGTGAAGAGTCCTCCACAAAGCAGGATTCGAACCCAGGCCCATGGGTAGGGGGGCTCTAGCAACCACACCAACCCGATCCCCATGTCGATTGTCGCACACTGTAATAAGCCGCTAAATGGGTATAATGAAGAGAGGTGGGACGTTTGCGGACCTGAAGAAAGAAATAACAAGTGGGCTATAAGGTACAGTGGCGCAGCGGGGGGGGGGGGGGGGGGGGGGGTTTGGGGGATAAACCCCCCCCCCAGAGCTCAGAGAAACTTTTAAGTTTATCCATTTTACTTCATTTGATTAATATACTTACAGAAGAGTGTAAGGATTGATAAAATATCCCTCAGAAAGCAATAAAACTCACCATTTTGAACCATTTATCTTAAAAAATTTCTGGGGGAGGGCCCCCGCACCAACCGCTTATCCTGGCGGGTATACCACACACTCCAGGTCTAGTTGCGCCTAACTCCCTCCCCCCCCCCCCCAAGCCTTTTTTTCCTATTTATAGAGGATAATAGCCTATTAGATCTCATAAAAATACACCTCGAGCAGGGGACTTTATTTTTACATATACAAAAAACGATAACAGGAAACTTAGGTTTTTTACAGAACTTTTTTAGTAAAACACTACCACGGTTTGGACGGTCATCTTAACGTCATCATAAGGTGACGTTAAGCGTCGAACTGGGCGTAAGGGCTGAAATTGTGCATGCTCAGGAAAGCACGTGATGGAGAACGAACACAATTCGTGCTCACCTGAATGCCTGACCAAGAAACAAGAGACGCCTCCGCGAAAGATAAAAGAGAGAGAGCTGAGGAAGGAGGCGTAAAAAAAGAAAGGGAGGGAGTCGAGAGAGATAAGACTCGAGAGAGATGGAGGAATGAGGGAAATTCCTTTCGCGGTGGGCGACACAAGGACTCCCGGAAGAAGAGAAACACTGGGACGTCATCCCAGGACTGGGCGGCATTGATCATTCCATATCGGAATGAAAATATTTAACAATATCAACAGTCAAGAAGTATAGACAAAAGTATCGGTAATATTGTTTCAATAACATTTTAAAGCTGTTTGTTTAAGTGTTTTACTGGATATTTTTGGCACTGTAAAATCCATTATTGTACTTGTACATTAAAGTACTTGATCTCTTTTGTGTTATTGTATCCCATATTTTTTCTAATAATTAATTTAAAAAATGGAAAATTAGTTCCATTAAAGTCGGCAAATATGTATTCTTTATGAATGACCTATACGTCAAGAGTTCACATTAAAATATCGATAGTTGGAGAATAATAAAGCAAATTGCCGGGAAGATAACAATAGCCTTCATCGTGTTTTATCACCCGATAAAAATAATCTTCCGATAAAATATCACAATAAGTCATTCAATGAAACGTCGCCTCCCGATATAATGTGAAGATGTATCAGATAGTATCGGAGGATATATTCTACATTTATCGGATGATACACCACATTTTGTCGTGATATTTCTAACGGGCACGATGTTATGATTCTCGCTATCGGGTGATACGTAACATTTGTCGGACAACAATAGGTCGCCAACGTTCAAACCTCAAAATGGAACACTCGATAAATTCGAAAATCGAGTTTTTTTCCGATATTTCGAAATATCGCCCAGGCCGACCGGAGTCTGTTCTTACTTCCTCCTCACCCGCTACCCCTTCTCATTCTCCTTCCGAGCAATCGTAAGCGGCGCCGCGGACCCTCGCGGCGAAGGAGGCAATTACAGAGATGACGCAAACTCAGTGCACGAGCGCAAAGTAGAGTCGCGGACGAAGTTAGCTGCACGATACGGCGGAGCGGAGGGGAGCCGCGATCTGATGCGAACCGATCGGACAAAGACGGGGGGGGGGGGGGCTGGGGGAGGGTGAGGGAAACTATATTGACTACAGGTAACTAGTATGGCCGTCCGGCTGAAGACAACCCGGAGTTACTACATACGTCAAAAAAATTAACTTGAAAAATCCCCAAAATTGTTTCTTCAAAATCAATACGCTTGCACTTTTCTTAAGCGGCGAGCTCTTCATTTATTAATTTTATATTTTCATTTAAAGTGCCTAAATTCAGCAATATTACCGATTTACATTGGCACAATAACACAAGAAATACATATATAACGAAGTGTAACATGAATTGTATCGAAGAGAATCGGATGAATCGGTAATGAGATTAATAAGAAGTGATGCTTTTGATTTTCACGGGGGTGAAATAGAGCCGAGTTTGTGGAGACGTTTGGGGATGAAGAGAAGGTATGAAAGTTCGGAGGAAGGGAACTAAGAACTAAGGGAACTGGTTCCCCCTGCCGCCTTGTGAGGTGACCTTGGGGCGAGGCTTGAGCGATGATACGACGCAGGATGCTAGCAGGTAGCTGAGTACCCTGCTAGCAGGTAGCGCTTGCCTTAAATAAGGATTATTATTCCCCTATCAAACGAAGGAAACTTTCCGACATTAGACAATTTTAATAAGTTACTATTAAGAGATGTTTCCCTGAGCTCTGTGCCTGGTGCATGCATTGGTAATCTCGGACAATGCAAAACTCCTATCTACTCGTATAGAAACTAGGAAAAACTGTGACGTCACGTGGAGTGGAATCGCATGGGCGCCAATCTGACCTTTTTAAAATGAGGTTAAAATTGACCGTTGCCATTCGACTTAACTGTGATTTCTAAAACCAAATAATTTGTATATTATGAATACACTAATGGTGGGTAACGAATCGCAATCAATGCCTTTCGTTTTCTTTGATGTAGGAAACTACCCGATTGCAATCTCAAGTAATCTCAATCTTTGGCTAATTTGACGAGAGCTGTACCTTCACGGCTTCCATTCTGCTCCATGCTATCGTCACTGGTTTGTTGTTCCCCGGAGCCGAAACGCGGACGTTGTGGAAGCAGGACGTGAAAAGGCGGGAGGCGCTCCAGATGTAGGGGTGGAGAAAAGTGAAGAAGGTGAAGTGAAACTTTAAACTTAATCAAAGAAAGTCTATCTTTTAGGAAAAGGGAACAAAACAGTTGAAGGCGGGTGCAAAACAGGCAGCAAAAATGTTTTTAAAAAAGGGCAGTGAATGGCAGAAAAACAAACCATCCAGCGCTGTTAGTCCAGTCAAGACTTAATTTTCACCGGAAAGTTTTGAGTTAGTTGTGCTTTTTCTATGCAACGCGAATTTTGGAGTGCAGGATCCGAATCTGAGATTTGCTAACAGAAATTCGCGACGCAACATAAAAAAATGTCAAAAAGGCAAAAAATGTTACTTATTTAAGTTTTCAGATTATAACTCGGAACCCGAAAACTTCTAAAGAATAAGTCTTTCTTGATATGAAGTAAATAAAATTTCCGAAAGCATTTGAGCCGTTGCAATTTTTTTCTCCAATGAACCGTTTGGACTCCTCGTCAGCGTCGCCTGCGTCATTTTAAATTTTTATACTCGTTCAAACAACGAATTCTCCATAATAAAGTAAACGAGAAGGCGATCATTGCATTTTTAATTTTAAATAATGAACTCTTTCGTAGATTTTGGCGATAAATTCGAAAATAATATTCATTTTCACCCAAAGTATCATATTTATTGTAAATTACAAATTTAAAAGTGTCCAAAGAGTCAATAATTAATGATCCATGCAACTTCCGAAAGTGGCTAAAAATGTTCTCTCTGAATATTATATTCGGTTGTTACCATGAACTTTGCCTTATTATCGCCACATTTTTGAAAATTCTGAAGAAGGAAAGTATAAGGTAACACCCGAATCCGATGTAACATCGATAGTTGAAAAGTTTTGAGCATGCATCCGAAGTGCACACATCACGAGAAGGAGGAAAAAATGTATGAGAGAAAGGGGGGGAGTGAATGAAGAGAATATAACTGAAGAAGGAGGAACATATGAAGAGGTCGTCACAAAGAGATTCGAACAAAGGCCCTTCAACACACAAATAATCAATGAAACGCCCCACAGCTATTTCCTTAATTAATGACGGCGGCTCGTATTCGCTGCACTTGCCCTCACCCACCCGGAGGGCGCCATATTGTTGGCAGTCTCTGAACTGAAAAACCATCAATGAGAACGACAACTGGAATCAATTTCCAATGAAGCTCCTCAGACCGCGAAGGGGATTACCGTGTTTTGAATGCATTCGAAAGATATGACGAATACAATGGTTCAAGGATTACAACAGACAAATAAATTCTGACTGCGAATTTCCGAGAAATCAATGAGCAATGAGACACATATGGAGACCACACCGAGGAAATGCATGACTTTAATTTGCTCAAAAATCGAAAAATATAATACTTAACATTATTTTACTCTTCTAACTTCCGCTGGCAAACTGACCTTCAAAAGTCATATTTTTTGATATTGCGGGAAACGATTCGTAACTTTGAAAAGAATCAATAGCAATGCTTGCCTGCACAAAAAATAATTGGATATTATAATTTGAAAACTTCGACTTAATGTGAAAACTAATTCATGATGTGAAGTTCTTTGAGGAAAGCGTAGATAAAGTAGATTTGTTCACTCAGGCCTGGAGTCGTAACTTCTTAAAGGAAATCGGTAAAAGTAAGGAAATTTAGATAATTTAAGAGGAAAAAATCTTCCCTTTTCAGTCATTCTATAAAAATTTAAAATAAGAAAATGTGGAAGTTCGAACCTTTTTATCAGTCGGTGATGTCACAAGAAAACTGGATCATTCGCTACTTTAGTGAGAACCTTTCAGTGAGGAAAGGAATGTTTCCCAAGAGTGACAACAACAATGAACCATACGACAATGGTAAGGAGCAAAGAATGAGCAACAGGCTTGGTATAACCTCGTGACATAATCAACTTAACTACGATAGGGTAAAGGCCTTCGATTTTTCCTCTGGAATAAGTTGAGAAGTAGACGATGTATCGGAAAACGGAAACATATGGATTTCTTTACTTTTCCAATTGTATTACAATCGATAATAAAAGATATTGATGAACGCTCCCATTGCCATGTTGGAACCAGGAAGGGAAGAGTAAAAAAAAACGAAATTTCCCCTCAGTCATTCTGGCTTTTAGAGGAATTTAAGCTACCAATCGAAAAACATATGAATTCAGATTATCTAGAGAGCTTTACGATGCCATTGGGAAGTGTTTATTGGTGCAGTGCGGCAATCTGCCAAGCAGCATCAAGGCCTCGGCTAATATTAGATAATTCTAAGCCAACAGAAACAGCGAGCTTCGAAAGCCGAAAAATAACGCATGGAGGATACCAACAGTTTTCTCAAAAACAGCTTACTTGGCTTAAAATTCTTTTGGCTCATAATAAGTTCCACAATAGGAGATTGTAAGAAATCGATGGAAGTAATTTTTACAAAACCTTTGGTAGTATCTATGGTTACTACCAATCCATGGTAGTAACCATAGATATTTTTTATTAAATAACATGCCAATAAAATATAAACCTAGAATGTACCTTATTATCAGGTACTACCATAGAAATATAAAGTAAATACTACAAGAGAGCAAGGTATCCCAAAACAATACCACTAAAAACAGGAACTTCAACTCAGGAAGAACGAGAAATTGCTGAGGGCGATAGAACATGGAAATACATTTTCCGAACTTCAAATAGTGAGCACAATATAATGCTGCGAAAATCTTTTGAGGTAAATTTTCTCCACGCTTGACCTTGGATTATCCTTTGTCACAAAAACCTCACCTCCACTTACCATTGAAAATTAACGAGGGTCAACGAGATCAACGATGAAAACTAATAAGCAAGGTGAAAATTTCCTTCTTGATGGGTCTGACTCGAGAAAATAAACACAGGTAGCCGCCGAAAATTTGGTGATACGTATCATTCTTGGAGAAATGAGTGCTATTTAGGTCACCAGTAGGTAAAATACATGCATCAATGGAAGATGCAATCCAATTGGCTACTGATGGGCTACACCCGCAATTTAGAATAATCTAAAGACTTCAGATACCAAAATTTACAGTTAGGATGTCGAAAATTCAAAATTAATTCTTCGTGCCACAGAAATTGAAATGAAAAATTAAAGAATTTCTTCAGGCTTTATATGATGGTTTTTCCAACAAATTGTAAATTAAAAGTATTTGGTACCTTCCTTATATTCTTTAGTTTTTTATTAACGATCAATTTTTATACATTTTTTAGGGTCATCAGGTGACCACCTGACGATAAAACAAAATGTATTGAAACCGGTCGTGTTAAGAAAAGTGAATTGCTAGAATAAAATTAGCAGTTAGTTTTATTTAAGGGAACAAAGTATTCACATGAAATAAAAATATTTGGAGGACACACTAAATAAAGAAATAAGGTTGTCTCTCCGAGTAATCTTTAGGATATCTCTTCAATTGAGCAACAAACCAATTGAAGACAAACAAACCAACAAATTTAACTAAAAATCCATGACGATCATGCAACAATTGCGACTGCAAGAAGAGAAACATTGACCTTGGTTTTTGATGCGTTAAATTTAAAGACTTTATTCCATTAAATTCAATCAAAACATGAAATTCCAAGAGAGATATGTTGGATAAAATACACACAAACATAAAGAATTAACATAAGAAACATGTTTTTGAATATTAAATTTTTTCCTCATACGCATAAAGACTTTGAATTAACCCCAAAACACCTAACAAGGTTGCAATAAAAAATAAATTTATAATAAAGGCCGTGTTCCCTTAATTAGCTCCATACAGATATTTTTCCAGGCGTGAACACATTTTAGATGGTTATTCGATCAAGCATTATTCAGAAGAACCGAACGCTTTCGGAGAGAGACTAATCCACTTAAGAATGGGTGCAGGAGGGAACCAGTACCGCGCCGCCAAACCATTGGGGTGCGGAGAACCCGGGGGGCGAGGGAATTACTTCACGAAAAATTCTCGCCGTCCATCCCAGGGTGAAGGGTTATCAGAGGGACAAGGGAAGGATGGAAGAACTAGCACGCACCAAAAAACATAAACCAAGCCATAGAATAAATTTTTTCGACGCCTGAATCGTAAATTTCGGCATCAGAAATATTTATGTTGCATAACATTGCGGGATTAGCACTTCCTGAGCTATTTGTGATGCATCTCCTGTTGATACATATATTTTACCTTCAGTTGACTTTGGTATCATTATTTTCTCCAAGATTGCTTCATAATATTACCAAGGATTTCGGTTGCTACTGGTTGAAGCCTGCCTTTGCTTATTTTTGAGAGTCAGGCACAGAAGTAGTGAGTTTTCACTTTGATTACAAGTTTTCATTATCATTTTCACACGCTTTTGACCAAGGGATGTTGAAAAAGGAAAAAAATTCACCAAATGTCCCATCCAAGAATTTGTAAAAATTATTCACAGTGTGAAATGCTCATTAATAATTTTTAAACATACTTCTTATTTGATTAAAACACCGAATAAAAGCCGTATTTACTCTTTCATTTTTAATTTTAATTTTTAATTTTTAAAATGCGATGGTGGTTGGCGTAACATGGTGAAACTCCTTCATGATGCACAAAGGTTAGCAAAAGACAAAAAGAGTTTCACAAAATAAATTTATATAAATAATAATTATAATTTTATAATTAAATACTAATTAATATAATAGCCAGATGATGATACGCTGTATCGAAACCGGTGGCAAATATATTTTACGAATTTTGTGAAACAGCGAAGTATTTTCTTAATCTTTGTGCATTTTAATTTTTAATTTTACCCTAAGGCTATTTGGGATAATGGAGGATAAAGGCGAAACAAAACGCGACCATAAACGTGTAGATTTCACAGATACAGAGGGGGAGTGCCAGTTCCCTTCCCTGGGGTAGCCAAATGGTGAGGATTTTTGGTGGGGATATACAAGGGCTCACACGGGATTTGAACTCGGTATCCTTAGGTCAACGCTCCACCCATTATGCTACCACGGTCCCCCAAGACCGTAAACACAAAGGAAAAATGCGGATAAGAACAATACAGAAATTAAAGCAATTAGCAAAATACAGCTCGAATTCTTTTCTGATTGGCGTATAGACATCGAATTCCAGCCGGCCTCGGAGGCGGTGGGGCGAAGTCCTCGCCTGCCACGCAAAAGGACGCGGGTTCTCGTCCCGCCTGGGTAGGTTGCCCCTGTCCAAGGAATGGTCGCTCATGCACGCGTAATAGTTAAATTCGTTGAACACCTCAATGCAAAATGGCCAATTTGTGCTGCATTCGGTAGTGATGGAATAAATAGTAGCATAAAATTAATCATTCGACATCTGAATTGGGCTCTTGCGAAAAAGATCATTACAACAGTCATTTTTCATGAAACCAGTCCCCGCAAAGGAATTTCTTCTTTCGACAAATGCACAGTGCCAGGCAAAACTTTGTGGCATTTTCTTAAAAAAAAAAAAAATGAAAGAGAAAACTTAGCAATTCTAGATGACCTTTTTTCCGACTGGTTTCTACTGTTTTCAACTCATCATCGAGTGTGATTAACTCATGGTCGGAAATCGGTCGTGGAAAAATTCACGGGGACACACAAATTTTTCGATTTCATTTAGCTAAAAAAAAATGCTTCCTTTCGCAAAAATACATATCCTCGGCTGCCATTATCGATCAAGGGTTATTCACGGAGCAGAGAGAACGGTTTGGGACGGAGGCTAATCCGGTTAACGTGCGGGAACCAACGCCGCTCCACTGTGTGAAAGAGGCGTGGATGGGGTGGGAGCAAATACGAAAATGGTGGAGGGTTCGGGAGGGACATGTCAGGGGGAGAGAAGAATAAGGAACGCGATCAAACCGAAGGGGGAGGTTTCTCCTGGAACGGAGGGCGGCGAAGGGGGTGGCGTTGAAGACTCCCTAGTAAAAGAGGGGTAGTTGCGGGGAGGGGGGGGGGGCGGCCTTCCGCTACTGCAATTGGGGCGATCGATTCAAAGAACTCTCCGGCGAACTCACATCGCGAGAGAGAGCCGACCCACGTGGGATTGCTCGGCGGGTGGAAAAATCACCCACCCACCGCGCGGCATCATCCCCACGGAAAGCCATGATGCCACCCAGCGATGCCACAAACTCTCCACACAAACTCTCCATACAACCAGGGCCGTAACGAAAGAGAATCTTGAATTTTTAGAACTTATTATTGATTCAATCCTTATAAAAATCGCTAATGAGAACGCGGGGGAACTTCTTTGGCTATAATTTGAGGCATGATGGCCTGATGAAAACAATCGTCGGAGGACAAGTGGAAGGGAAGAAGGGCAACGGACGACCCCGAATGAGTTACATTGGAGAGGTTAGTAAATAAATAAAAAAGTGAAAAATGCCACTGTGGAAAGGCTAATGGATGGGAGAAAGGATGGAAGTGCTTTTAAAACTAGTTCAAATAAACCTCAACAGTTCAAATTAGATGATAATTCATAGTGCGAAAAATCCACGGAGGAAAAATCATTCGCCTTGACCGGGATTCGAACCCGGATCCCTCGATTTCCGGCCAAGTGCTTTAGCCAGTTAAGCTACCGAGGCGTCATTCTCACCTGTGGAAATTAGACGGGGAGAATGACGCCTCGGTAGCTTAACTGGCTAAAGTACTCGGCCAGAAATCGAGGGATCCGGGTTCGAATCCCGGTTAAGGCGAATGATTTTTCCTCCGTGGATTTTTCGCACTATTTGTGCATTGCGGGTGACTTCGTAAAAAGTTATCACCGTGGCTAGTCCCGATACACTTTAATATGATAATTCATAGTTATTACGTCCCTTTGGGTTAGTTAAGATCGCAAAAAAATAAAACGGACAGAGAATTACGTAAAATTCAAATACTTCATGAATAATTACCGTTTCACTGAAGTCGTTAACAAAAAAAAAAACCGGCAAATTTACGACAAAAAAGAGGCATGCTTGAAAGTCAGCACCGTTGACGTAGAATAAAGCGAAAAAAACAAACGCACCCATTGACGGATCCAGGATAGGGACAAGGGGAATGGGGCTAAGAGGGAGTAATTTCCATGCAGTAGTGGGGGTCCTAAGAAAATGCCTATTCTATCTAGTGTAAATTGGATACCCAAGGGGGGGCTATAGCCCAATTAGTCCCCCCCATAGATCCGCCACTGAAAAGAAAGAAAGAAAGAAAAAAGAAAAGAAACAACAATTGTTTTTTTGTTTAACTATTGCAATATTCTCGAGGAAGTGGAGCGTTTACGACATACTTCAAAGACTTAAATCATTCGAGTTAATCTATTATAAGCTTGATAAACCAATCTTAAATATTCTCAGAAAATATCCTATCGATTCTTGTTTGCAGTGTATGATAGCGGTAGCATCTGATAATCGCTATGAATTGTGGAAAGCATCGTAAATGACTCTAACATGGCTAAAAATAATTTTTGCGGCAGTAAATGCTAAATGTCGAATTAGCGAAATTTTTGGATAGCTATCAATAAATGAAAAACTTGAAAACTTGGCAGATTAAGAACTGCTATCATTTTTCAAAATGTTAGTGATTAACGACCACGGTGTCGTTTTTGATAGATTTGCAATCTGGAGTACCCCACTACCACAAATTAATTTTTTCACCGCGTCAAAAAACCCATTTAATTTACATCGGATGATAATTTTACAGATGTTAGAGAGATTTGCCGACAGGACGTCTTCCTGGGATAACGGCATATATCCCTCTATAATTCGTCGCGTATTCAGGGGTAACTGTAATCCGCAATTTCACAAGAAGCTCTAAGAGGTTCACAGTTCCTTCTGGACCTCCTCGTGTCAAAAGGATTATGGCAGAGGGTGTCTAGAGGCTGTTTAATCCGAGATTACGCGCCTTCGATCACTAACCTAAGGACGAATAACCCAATATCCTTACTGGGGTCCTATCAGCTAGTCTTGCCGCGAGACGAGACGAGACTTTTGTGAATCTCGTCTCGTCTCGAGTCTCGGACGAGACTCTGGTCTCGTTTCACCCCAAGCTAAATTAATCACCATAAAAAGCCGTTTTCCTTGAATCGCTGAATTGATTCGCTTGAAATAGGAAAGTCATCAATATAAAGTTTAAATATATATTGATATGGACACCAATTATATCAAAATGCTAATTAAATCATTGATTTTATTAATACTCAATGAATAAAGTGGTAGCATAAAATCAGAAAAATCCAATAAGGGAATTAATACACAATTTTACTGCAGAGAAATCCGTGGAAGGTTAAAAAAAATAAATAATCGCAAAAATAATGTGAGTGGTATAAGACATAATTTTTGCTTTCATGAAGTAGTTGAAATAATTTTCACATTTAAAAAGGTTTAATTAACATAAATATTTTATTTGTCTGGTCAAATTGAACGTCACCCACGAGTTCACACAGGGTAAACTTCTTGCTGATCAGTAATCCAAGTGGTTTCTATGCTTCCTTATTGTCAAGGCTGCTCTTGAGAATAGCCTTTCCGCTGAAACTGATGTAGCGGGAATACTGAGGCAGTCCCTCTCCATTTTTCATAGCACTGGAAACGTTGCCTCATTTGCCTTCCAACATGTCAATATGTTTACATAACTAGGGGATCTCAGCAGTTTACGATTCCCTTCAAGCTCTTTCCTCTATTTTTCATGCTGGGATGATTGACTTGGAACGAATGTATTTCTGAAATCCACCATTCACTGATACATTTTATGAAACACGATACGGGGGAGGGGTCAGGACTGGGGATAGGATGGCTTTCACTCCACACGTCCTCAACAGTTTCTGCTAGTCTTGACCTCGAATGCTTCTTGCCCTCCTTCGCTGTTTCACACATCAGGCACAATATCTCCTCTATCAGACTCTAATTCTCCTCTTTCACAAATTATACCTACTAACAAATCCCCCACTCCCAGCCCGTGCTCGATCCTTGCATTGGAAAATTTTCTCCATCTCCCTACCAAGATATAAATGTCACGATAACACTGTTCTTGTCTCGTCGAAGACAAGTTTAATGGTTGTTTTACTGAACAACGGCCACGATTTACCTTCGGTTCCTATTGGATATGCCACTGTTTTGAAGGAAACCCATATTCCAGATTTTTGTGGCAGCTCTTTATACCACCTCCTAAACCCCCTCCTATACCACTCGTATACCCCCTCCCCCTCTTATATTTTATGTTATATTAATCCTTTACAAAATAGGGGGGGTGAACTGTGAATTCATCCCTTAAAAACTTTTCCATTAGCTACCATATCATACGTCATAAAAAACGAAGAAAAATGGTTATTTTTAAGTTTTTTTTTTTCAATTTTCACCCCTAAATTTTTTCAACCGCAGTGAAGTTTGTCTCTCTCTTGACCATGATAGCCTTAAAACGTCAGTTTTTTTTCAATCAGAAGCAGATAATATTAGTAAAAGTCCCTTGAAAAGTAATAAGTTTAGATAAGGGGTTGTTTTCCCCAATTTAGGGGTTGCGTAAAAATGAGGGTGATAGAAAAAAACGGAGGTCATTTTCGGACTCAGCGACCCAAAATTAGCCAGAAACACCCTAAATTGTCGCCGGGCATTTTTTGAACTATTTTTTTCGCAGAACAGTGTAATCTGCCTAATCCGCTCGAAACCGGCCGCTGGTTTTCAGTACTGCTCCATAAGCCGCCTGTATCTGGCTGACCTGCCCTACTGTGTGAAGTGCGATGTCCTGAGGTTTATATGAGTCTGTTAACTTTTTAGTTAATTTATCATTGACAACTCGCGCTCTTTTCCTATCTCCTATTTCTCCGAGAGAGATGCGGAGCCCCGTAATACTTGTTACCATTCTCTCAAGTGCCAAGAATTCCATATCGTGCGATTAATACACCAGTGCATTTCATAAAGCAAAAGAGAGGTTATGATCGAAGGTTCTCGAGTAATCATAAGGTAACATTTTTATTTTTATTTTGAAGATATGAGTATGATCTTCCCAATGATATGAGAAAATCTGGCTATTGACGCTAATCATGAGAATATATCACTGGCTATCAATTTTGACAACTGTTACACCTCATTCAACGTGATACGCCGTTCACAGCTAGATTATGCCATTTTATTAGATTCATACCTTGAAAAATTAGGGTCCTATTTCTAAAATTCGATTTTCATACAATTAGAGGAAATGGATATGACTGCAACCAATTACAGTAAACATGGTGAGAAGTAATGTAGCACATTAAAGAGGATTTGCTAAGGAGTACAAACACCACCAGAACAAAACAACTCCACCGAGAGCAGTGATGGCATGCGGATGGAAGTGATTGCAAAGTAGACAAACTGTCTTCGTACGAGCAAAAGGGAGATTGATATTCTAGAGAAGGGTGGTGACCAATCACATGATGATTCTGGATGAGGTGTCACTGAAAACAAAATGGATTGCAAAGTAATATCTTCTCACGAATAGTCGTTCACATCACGATATTCTCATATTATTGGGGAGGTCTGTCTCCTCGAAAAAGAGGTCGACTGACCATGCTTCTTATCCTTAGAAGAAATAAATACGGAGGAGAACAAATCTACGATAGTAAATATTATCAGGAAGCACTTCGAAGACGATTAAGATGTAGAAGGAGTGCCCATAAAGCAAGCGACAAGGTCTCCGCATCCTGATGATCACAATTGCTCCTCGTCATTGCTGTCTTGCAGATCACGTCTGGCGAATATTGAGGCCGTAAATTTTCAGAGACGAGAAAACGAGGAGGTGGAGATGGGCTTTGAGTGAATTTCAGAACGAGTGCCGATTAGGTGCGAAGAAGGAACGGAAAGGAGGGTTAGAGGGAGATAGCGGGAAAAAGGAAGGCACAAAAGCTAAGGATATCGAATGCGCCAACATTCTAGAGAGGATTACGAAATTCGTTCGAGCCTCGGTGCGAGGCAGGCAAGTTAGACGTCACGACCTCGGTGGCTGAAAAAAGGCCGTATTTGAATTTCCCTCGTCTAGTTCCAAGGATTATATACCGTTAGGAAGGGAATCCATTCTCCTGCGAAGCGATGGTGGCGGCATAAACTCTGTTGGGATACTTTTTCCCCCACAGTACGCACTAATTTGAAGGAAAAGACCTACAAAAGGCCGTGTGTGCCATGAGGGAGAGACAGGACAGGCATCAGCCTTCCCATTGGGAATGGAAAGAAGGATGGAGAGAAATCCGACGTCGCCATTTGCAGACAACAGCTCAATGTCTCATTTGGCTCCACCCGAGTACTCCACCCGAGGTGTCCCCCGCAAAGCAATCAAGTAAGGATCGGGTAGTCTCTGTAAATTTCATTGCCACCGGTGGGGATACAACCCAGGCCCACGAGGTGGAAGGCCAAGCCCCTAACCACCACAACAATCCCAAATGAACCCCATTTATAGAGTTCATCTACATCTATATTATACCCTGCGAGCCACTTCTAGGGTTTTTGGCAAGGGGTTGACCAATCACCAGAATTCAAGACATTCCACATATGCCACATGGTCACAGAAATATTGCACATGATAAAAAAAATACGCGCAAATTCATGCAAATGCAAAAATGACCAACGGTTTGTAATTCAAATAGTAGATCCATGCAACACTTGAACTACGGTAAAGTATGAACATGCAAAGAGTCGTCATAGAGAACGACGCCATTAATTTCCCCGATTGAAATTTTAGTTTTTAACATAGAAATAAACACTTGCAATTTTCCAGGATTATATTCGTGGAAAATTTTAAGGGTTTAATTCAAAATGGAAATATTCCACTCCATCACGCTTGGCTCTTCTGATTTAAGCCATTAATTTTATTTTATTCCCTCTTAACCTCTGCTAAAATAGTATCTTCAAATGAAGGTATGCAGGTGTAGGCTTAGATATCATTTAAACTCCGAGATACATTTTTAACATTAATTTTATCAATGGAAACACCGTCGCTCTACCTGATAGTGCGAGGCAAGGATAGCAATTTAAATCTTTGATGTTTGCGGGGCATAACTTAATAAATATTAAATGTTGCGATGGATGGCGGGGGTGTCATTGCATTCCTTGACACCATTCCAATAGGGCTGTATGGCGGGCGAAGGGCGTGGAGAGAGGTAGAGAGAGAGAGGACCTTGACGTGGACGGACACACCTGCAGCAGCTGCCTCGGCCCACGATCGGAGAAAGCGCGGAGGGGCGCAGGTGGCTGGCTGGGGGACCCCCCGAGTGTCCTATCCCAAGAGGCGCCCGCGATTCCTCGAATGTCGAGGCCAATGCCCTGGGGCTGCCATCGCTTCAAGTGCACGCATCACTCCTCCAACTCATACGGTTTTTTTCACGACGAATTAAAAGTTTCGCATAAAAATAAATATAAAATCTTCGAATAAAAAGCTCGTTTAAAACCCATACTAGTATTTGCCTGTGACTAAAATTTGAAAATTTCATTTAAGTTCTTAATAAAGAGTAAAATTTTTCTAATAAATAAATAAATAGATAAATAAATTGTTATAAGACTTAGTCTTGCGGATCATACAACTTTACATGATGAGTCTCCGGGGTGAATACGAAACAGTGAATACAACGCACAATTTTTGACATACGACCATTCAGTTTTACAATGTGCATTTGGTACATTCGTATTTTTCCAAACGGTATGAAAATATTTTCATTTTCAATTTATTTAAGGTATACCAAGTAGTAGTATCACAAGGCGTAAAATTTTTCATTTGGGATAGTAATAATTATAATAATATTAGTAATGACACATAAATTTTTTTAAGACTTAGTTCAGTGGAACATAAACCTCTACATGATAAGTATCCGAGGTGAATACGAAACAGTGAATACCACACAATTTTTGACATACGACCATTTAGTTTTTGAATGTGCATTTGGTACATTCGTATTTTTCCAATCGATATGAATACATTTTAACTTTGAATTCATTTAAGGTTCACTAAATGGTAATATGATCGGGTACGTCGTTCGATATTTTTATTGCTGAATTCAGTACTGACGGTTTGAATAGTGTGGTAATGGATTCAAGTAAATATTGAATTAAGTCTATTCAAAACACTCGGAAAACGTCAAAATGAATACCTAATTTTAAATCAAGTAACGCGTCGTGAAAAAAATAGCAAATACGACCACTCACGCAGCGCATCGATCAAAGTATTTTCGAGAAGGTTTCACAATGCATTATTTCAATACCTTGGCGCAGAAATATTTGGCTACTCTATTGCGTACTAGTATATAATAATTATGACTGATGCGTTTCTTGGTGGTTTTTAAAAATTGAAAAACCAAATAGGCATTATTTATTTCATAAGGCTGACTAGCTATCTGCGGTTGATTTACAGCATATGAAATTATGATGATCGCTCTGTTAGTGGAAGGTTGGATAGGTTAGGTGAGGGTAGATCTCATCTCGTACTAAGCCACAAGCGTGTGAACTTCCTTTCCTCGGGCCACTCTGCACTTCCAGGATTTTGATTGGGGGAGTCCGAAGGCTTTACCCGGGATTTGAACTCGACACCCCTCAATCAGGAGCCAAGCGCTCTTCCTACTATGCTAACACGCTTCTTCCATACTCTTAATTAATACTTAAAATAGTCGAGGAAAAATAAATTTCAGGAATACGAATGGCAGTGACATCTTCTGACGGTGTCTGCCTATTTTTCTCACTGAAATTTCATCACGAAATGAAACGATGTAATTTTGGTTGCATTTCAAAGTACATCCTCTTCTTTTGCTTACTCATTAGCCTAAAGTAATCCTGTTCTAAATGTATAAATAATACCAAGTTATTAACAGTCATTCATAATAAAGAAACGGTACAATGAGATTTCAAGAAGGTGACTTGTTACAAGTGAGAACCGAACAAAATATTCCGGGAATTTCATAGATAAGTAAATTGTAATAATTATAGGAAATAAATAATTCACTCTCAACTGCACGTAAACATTACTGTGTTCTCTTCCGGCGTGGTGCACATAAAATTAATTAAAAATTACGAAGTTTCCACTGCAGGCAAAGTATTTGCATTTTTAAGGAAGTTATCCAAAAATTTGCTATTACATCTTTATCTTCCTCTATCCTGTTGTTAAATTAATTTATTCGCTGGAGAATAATTAGAAATTGAATAAATGTCAATTTGATTTTGTGAGGTTGAATATCAAATTTTGTGAATCCATGGCAAACTAAAGAGAAATAGTTAACACTGTTAACTGATTTATCAAAATGGAAAGGTTGGCTCTTTGGAAGCGTGAAAACTGAAAGAAGTTTCGTTCAAATGAGAGTCATAGGGACATTTTTACAAAGGTCTAATCTATATGCTATGAAAATTTCAAGATAAGTGCATAAATTTTATGCAAAGAATACGAAAAGAGATCGGTCATGAATTGGTGATGAGTCTTTTTACGTAATATACGAGGTATATTACTTAAATATAGTGAGGTATATTATAATAACACTTTCGTCGTGGTGGAACCGCCTATAGAGGGCGCGTCACTTTCCGCTCGACCGGTCGCATTTCACCTTATCGTAACGTAGGTATAACTTAATTAAAAATTACGCCACCATCTCGAAATTATCAGGATACGTAGAGTGCATCAAAAATGTGAATAATATTTACACAAAAATTATAAAAATTTGAGGAAATCCGAAGCGAAGTTTTCAAATTTGAGATGCACGCTAATTTTGATAAAGTTCTGCCTACCATTTCCATGAAATTTCAAGATGATAACGTAAATGTAAAACATAATGCGTCATAACCAATAACTATCGAGCTGGAGTGATGGGTAATCTTAAATAGCCTCCCTGGTGTTAACGAATGGGCAAAAAACTCACACAAATAAAAACATCATAAGGTACAGAGAGGCACCAAATATTTAAGTGTTCAATGCCCTAAAAAGAGCAGGTAAATCAAAATTTATAATGTAGTAGGGTTAGAATTTCACTGAATAAGTAAGATTTTAATTAATCATTATGGTAACGACTTAGTGAGTTCAGAGTGCACATAAGATAACTTCATCTCTGAAAATACTGCAGCAAATAAATTCTGAAAACTAACTACGATAATGTGGATAGGGGAAGAAATTCTTACCTTTAGTTCCAAGAGGGTGAAAAAAATCTCCGCAACAATTAAGCTTAAAAGCCATAAAGTATGTTCCAGTCAACACTGTATTACGATAATCATGGCCAAAAAACTTAAATTCCGAGGCTGAGGACAACGTGATCAATCAAAGGGGCCCATCACACTGACAACAGGCAGGTTACACGAGTGGAAATTCGAACTCAAGTTTAGCTGAAAGATACACCCAGAAAGTGATTAATAGTTTATTTTTAGGAGACAGAAATGGCCGACCGTCTATGCGGGGTACTTTAAGAATTTCACATATAAATCACTTAGCTTGCCAAGAGTGAGCACTGGCAACACGATAAAAGTACCTTTTTTACTATCTTTTTAAAATGTATTAGAAAAACCGTAAATAGTCCCGAAACAAAAACAGAATGCCATAAAATGACAAGGGTTTTCTTGTATTCAAAGAAAAGATTTCACCGAAGCAAGGCCAGAGACATTTGTCACCTCTTTCCGTAAGAATATACTCATTTATAAATCGGAGATCCTTCTTTAAATAGACTTTCAAAGCCTCGAGTCAGTGTAACAGATTTTGATAGTAGTAAATTTTTCTCATTTAACCACAAAGACGGAATACCACGAGAAAAGCTCTAGTTGATACGAATACACACGGTTCAATCCGTCACGGTACGGCGGAGGATGAGTAAAAAGAGACACTTATCACAATTTAAAATAGCTAAAAAAAGTCCAATCTGATTAAGAAGACGTTGGAAGTTGTACTGATAGGTAGCTGTCTGTAGTCAGATGCACAGAAGGCAGTTGTCAGAGCGATTGAGTTGCCAACGGACCCTTGGTGGTTATGGAACCACACACGATTCGAAAATGTAGACGGTGTTGCATAACTCCAAGGGTGAAAAGAGCACAAGATTCGTTGAACACGATCAAGCTCGTCACGAGGAGGGAAATGAGGACAGGAGCGGAAGATAAGAGCATTCGGAGTTTATTTCGGAAGTCACTGTTTACTAATAATTGTGTTGTACATTATGAAGAGAAAAAAATTTCAATAAGAAACAGGATGGATTCCGACCGCAAACATAAAATTTTGTAAGAGAATTCGTTTGGTTCCCACATAAATGACAGCTTTTAAATTACTCACTGCGGAAATTTTTTAAGGCCAAAAACGAGATTTTAGTGAATATGAGTAATAAATACGGTCAGAATTCACATTTTATTGAACCATGTACAATCTATTCAAAATCGTTGTCCAGATTTTATTTATATCGGTGTATTAATTTTGAAACAAGATAGGCTTCATTGTGACTGCGAAAATAATTTGCATGATATACGTAATAAAAGTTAATAGTATAAAAATTACTCATGTAATGAAGCTAATAGAATTTAATGAAACCATATTAAAGAAAGTAGACGACATCAAAGTGGCAGATAAATACTAAGGAAACTCAACTTTCCCCGGACTTGAATTACAAACCAATGAGTTATTTTTTAAACAATCCGGATTCAACTCGAATACCAGCTAAGTTACCACGAACAAGTTGCTACGCAATGGAAAGTTTTTTTTTCCTCCATTACTATCCGAGTGCCGATGTCCACTTCGGAGAGTTTAGCGAATAGCGTCATCAAATGGGAAAGATGAGGAGCAAAACTTACAAGAAGATGGATTCTTCGGCAAGTTAATTCCAAATCAAAAGCAGAGGGAGTGAAAATTTCACGCGTAGAATCGCCTGAACCTACACCGCTGAAAAAGATAACATTTCACGGATGGTTTCAAAACGATATCTGGACTGTAAAATTCTGAGAACTCCGAGATTGTGTCTTCAAAGCGATAACCATATCGAGGGATAACTTTATCACCAACAGCTACGAGAATATTCGCCTACTTCTGCAGCCTTGAAAGTGTGGAGGAAAGAAACATGATAAGATAAAAATGCAGGGTATGTAAGAAATTCAGATTTTATCACGAAACAAAAAAATCCCTTCAGGAAATGGACAATTAAACCTCTGGATACATTACTAACGGAGGCAGCCTTTAGTTCGCGTTCATATGCCTTCTCCGTAGCATTTTGTTCCTCTCAGCATGCCTGAATCACAGAAACAGTACATCACGGTTAATTAGAACACCTTGGGAAGAGTACAGCTTGCCCCAATTCACCAACCGCATTCCCCATTTATCTGAAGCATAACGTAATACGTGGATGTTGAAATGTAACAAATAAGAGGATTGAGTTGTATTTACATTTATTTAACTATTATTCAAGTTTAAAAAAAACGCCAATAACTTTATATTCCGAGGGTAAATTAAAAACCATAAATATGACCGGCAGAAAGGAAGTAATTCGTCCAATAGGGAGCAGTATTTAACGCTATGTGAAGGTGACAAAAGTCCTATCTTTCATCCGATTCTTAAAATCGTGAATTATGCAGCCATAAACGGTAAGATTCATCGAGTTTCAATGAAGAGATCGATCATGAACAGCGAATGCAAATCTGAAAAAAGCGCACATGACATTGATATTGACAGGTGGTTCGGCTGGCGAAGATTTTTACGGAATTAAAGGAGAGAAGATGTCACGATGGATACCGACCAGATTTCTGAATCACCGGCAACCATTTCAGCAAAGACTCGGTGTGAAACTCGAAAAGCCTTCCGAGATGCCATCACATTTTCCAAAGTTTCATGAAAAAATAAAAGGAAATAGATGCACTCAAAACCAAAACCACATCCACTGCTTTCAAATTGCTAGTTTAAGTGCCTCAACACTGCCAGAGCCTATGCGGTTACTCGGATGGAGGACGGATTGTTGCATGGGCTTCTCATGACTACATGCTGAGCAACTGAGGATTAAAAACTAAAATCTATAGGTGAAATATTTGGACAATTAAAACCCAGCAACTTCATGTTTTTGTGGAAGGGTTTCTACGGGGGGATGAAGACTACGTATGTTCCGTGGGGAATTTCCATCATCATTAGTCAAGAAAGGGACAAAGGAAAAATGTCTGGCATGAAGAAAGCGACTGAGAAATTAATTTTGCATAAAATATTGATTTGTGACAACATTTCATGTCCGGAGATGCCGTCAAACTTCCTTTATCGGAATTCGAGTTCGGACGGCAGTTTAACCGTATTTTACGGTCTGAATACGCAATTCCAAAGGAAATGATCGAGTATAACTCCTAAGGTCTCTTACTCGAGTATAACTCTTACAGCAGTGAAATTCAACAATCCTGAAATTGGTTTGACGCAGCTCTCCATGCCGCTCTCCTATCTACTACTCTTACGTATTTCTCCTCTTCTATATCTTTTATAACCTGTCCGATGTAACTCATTCGCGGCAGTCCCTTGCCCTTCTTCCCTTCCACCTGCCCATCTGCGATTATTTGCATCAGGCCATCATGCCTCATAATATGGCGAACTAAATTATCTCATCTCCTCCATAAGGTTTTCAGAAGACTTCTGTTTTGTCCCGCTCTTCTAAACATTTCCTCTTTACTCACTCGATCGATCCATTTTATCTTCATCATTCTTCGATAGCACCACATTTCGAATGCTTCCACTTTTGTCTTCTCTACACCAGTCGACGTCCAAGTCTCGCTCCTATAGAGAAAACAAGCTCCATCTGATGGATTGTTTCCGCACTAATATACTCGTTTTTTTTAGCTGTAAATTCAGATTCTTGTTTTTTTGTAGAAAGCCACCCTCGCCTGTGCTATTTTACTGACTATTTCTTCATTACTTAGCTGGACAAAGTAAGGAGGCATTTTCCTGAGTAGTTTTTTTTCGACAAACAACCACCTCCGCCACTTTTGCTTGTATTACAATGGGCGTTCACATGATTAAGTTTATCGGCCAACTTACATTCGATAGCTTAGCTATCTCTTGCATACCTCATGAGGTGAGGCTATCCATTTATTCAGCGGGTGGAATCTATTTCGAATTTTTTTATTGTGGTTTATGGGTGGAAGACTGAACGAAGGAAGGTATTTTTTGAAAATAAACAATTTTCCAATTTCTCCATCAAATTCACGGATAAAAGTCACGAATTCTGATCGAAGTAAACGGTCTCATTCCCAAAATTAACAAACACCTCCAAAACAGAAATTTCTCCACCCCAAATGACAGCCGACAATCGCTGCCCGTTCGACAATTTTCTCCTGAATATAGGCGAGTGGAATCTCAATTCCATATTTATTTTCTCCTCCGATGGAACGAGCCCAGAAGGTTCAGGACGAGGACTACTGGGCAATATTGGATTGTAAGATATATAGATGTATCAATATTGGAATACGATAATCTTTAATATCGATCTTTGAGGATGATGATAGCAAAGATACCACCCGATAAATATATTGCGTGAAAATACTGTCATATGTCACAAAAAAACTTCGCCTGCCGAAAATATGTTTATATGTAAGGGATTATCTTCATAATAGCCTGCGAGCCACCTCTAAGGTGTTTGGCAGAGGATAACCAATTACCAGCATGCAGCTTTCAAGAGTATCTTCACATGCACATCACCCAGATATTAAAATATTAAGCATAATAGCAAAAAATTACGTCCACACTATTGCAATGGCAAAATTGCCAAGGGTTAGCAATCCCTATAGTAAATCGGCTAACATAATATGTATTATCAATAGTCATACTTTATGGGGCGGTGATTTATAATCGGATGATATATTACGATGTTGTCTCGTAGCCTTCCGTTGCGATCTTGATTCGTGGGTCTCCGGTCGAAACCTCTTCGTCGACCTGAAGATGTCCGGGGTAATCACGGCGAAACTGTCGTCAACCTATGACAAACAACGCGGCGAAAACCAGAAAGATGGAGAAATATATCACGATGTTTCGTCGCGATATTTTTCACGAGCGCGATATTATGATTTTTTAATCAGGTGATACATTATTTGTTGATATGCGTAATATTTTTATGAGAATGTTTATGCATACCGGAATCCTCTTGTATGCTACACGCTGGTGATTCATCATCCCATGCCAAACACCCTAGAGGTGGCTCGGCTATTGTGTAGATGTATCCCTCACTTACTCAATGATCAAACCCGGAGGTTGGTGATGGTAGATCAAAAACGTTCAGGGTAGGTGTGGCAAGTTCCAGTCCACATGGGTCAAATTGCACTTGGAGGATTTTTGTTAGGGGGTGTCCGAAGACTTCGCTAATGTAAGTGGAGAACCCGGTACCCTTAAATCAGCAGCCAAGGCTACCACGACACAAAGAACTATTGTGATAGGGTTGAAAAATATGGAGACCCGTTTCTCTCCGTTTTTTCTTCCGTCGCGTCGCCGGATAATCCGTGTATCGCCAAAGTTTAAAGCTCAAAATCGGATTCCCAATGCATTTAATCATCGTGGTGTTTTCCTCTATTATGGTACACCACCCTAAGATGAACACTTGGTTTCAATTCGATTCAATGGGATTATGCGATGCTGTTTGCCACGCCATCCCCATGGCGACGTGATTCCATTTTCCCAAATGACTCGTTCCATCAATACCCCCTCTCCCCCCGTTTCCGCGGCTTCTCCATTCACCCTACCTCCCCCCCCCCCCCGAGCACCACACCCCCTCTAGCGGCCACTTCCGGCAATTACCACCCCTACCATCGCCCCTCGCTACATATTTCCCGTCCACCACCTGTTTCCCCCCGCCCCCGAGTGACGCAGGCATTGCACTGCACGACGCAAAAGTATGGAGTAAACGTAGTCTACAGAATTTGTTTTTACAAATAAGAGAATTTTTATCTTACTTTTTTGGCCCTCCCAATGAAATGTTCAGCACTTGAGGGAGGCCGATAGCGTGGCTTAGAAGAGGGAGAGCGTTAAGCTCATGTATTTTTAAATTAGATAGCTGCACTTTGCTCGGACATGAGTGATACAGAACTCAACTTTTAAATGCATTTAAAATGCATTTATATCCGGGCTTCGATAACATGACATTCATAGCAAATTGAAGCCTGATTACATTTTCGTATATTTCGTAATATTTTTTTAGCAATAAATTCTATTTCGTAAAGGTTGACATACAGAATGACATGCAAAATGTGGTCAACTGGAAAAATATGAAAAAAAACTTTCTTTATTTAGATTTTCGCCAAAATGGAAGAATAAGAGAGGCCAAAAAAGGAATTACTCAGAAAGGATGGATATAACTGCAGATTTCACGCTAAAAACTTGCATGATTGCCAGAATTATAACAGATAATTTTCACCTCTTTATTTGGTATACCGCTGGAATGGTACACATCACTATTATTCGTGAAGAGGGCGATAACATACGTTAGAAATGATAATACGCTCTGCTTTTTTCAAATGAGAATCCCGCATGATGTATGATATGAGGGAAAGTTAACTGATAGGAGATGATACGATATAAATATCAAATTCACGATGAGTTTAAGACGCATCAGCAGGCATTTTTACGGACACTCCGGAATAAAATATTATTAAATCTAATTTATTCATGATGGTGAAGAAAATGTTAACAAATCTGACGTATAGATAAAAATGCCAATTAATGATATCGTTATGTTCACGGAATTTTAAACTTCTTGATGGGTAGTTACCGACAAACGGGATAGCTTTACAAAATAATGTACCCACACCCTTCACGGTTAAGTGTACTTTACAATGAAAATAGGAGGCGATATGTAAAAAAAATTTGACTTAACAATAAATATTTAATCTGGAATTCGTGAATATTCTATCCCGAGAAAACCCACTCTCATTCATAATGTAATTCCGATTGAGTCGTCTCATCATCACGCGTATATAAAGGTAGATATTCTACTCCTCAACTCAGCGCCTGGTATATGTCAAATATAAATATCGATAAAGAACCATCTACCATTAAATCAATCGCAAAACAAAACGACTGGAAAGTAGATACCATTGAAACGCTCATTGACCGATAATTAAAAAAAGTGAGCAAAAAGGATGATCACAGCGTCCTCCATTTCCCCGAATGAAGACAGAAGTACTGCATCTTGGCGCAAGATACTCATCCGCGTCCCCTCATCATTTCGCGTCGTCGGGGCATTTCCTTAAGAAAGAGTTAACTTGCTATTTACCAGCAGTGGTAAAGTTGGTAGTATGTTATCCAAAACTAAAAATGAATTCAGCGACAATGACCAGAGTGGGGTTAGCAAACTCTGCTGTAACACGTCCAACTGAAATTCTACGCACGTCGGTCAAACTGGGCTCATTACTAAAACAAGGGTGGTGGAGGGCAAGATGTGCTTGGGAAGAGGTTGTCACACCTCAAATTTTGCAGAAACATTGCGCGACACCAATCACAAACAACTATGATTTAACGTCAAAGTTTTTCACAGTGTAAAGGAAAACGTTGCAGGAGCAGTTGGAAATTTCTTTAGCACGTCAAAGCAGTACTGCATGCGTGACGAATGACCTATCATACCCCTCCCACTCCTCACCACCACTGTTGTGTCTCCTCGAATTCGAACAAAACACATCTTTGTCCGTGATAAAGATGCACAACACCAAAAATTGTCCTGTTACTTTCCCTCTTTCTAACGACATATCTCCGATCCCCCTCCACCTCCAACAAAACTCTATAAATTATCTCTCACCATGAGTTATTTCAACTTGATAACGAGGTAATTTGACGAAACCTGGGCCAAAATGTGTAGAGGGCTTGGTGAGAAAAGGTGGGATAAATGCGCTACGAATTGCGCTGTTTCCATCATCAAAGAAAACAAGAATAAAATCAAAGAAAAAGGCATTGATAGCGATTCCTTACCCAACATTAGTGTATTCATAATATACCAATTATTTGGTTTTAGAAGTCCCAGTTCAGACGAATGGCAATGGTCAATTTTATCCTCATTTGAAAGAGACCAGATTGGCGCCCATGCAATGCCACTCCACGTGACGTCACAGGGACCTAGTTTCTATACGAGTAGATAGGAGTTTTACATCGTCTGAGATTACCAATGCATGCATGAGGCACAGAGCTCAGGGAAACATGTCTTAATAATCACCTATTAAAACTGGCTAGGGTCGGAAAGTTTTCCTCGTTTGATAAGGTAATAAGAATCCTTATTTAAGCCAAGCGCTACCTGCTAGCAGGGTACTCTGGTAACTGCTTGCATCCTGCATCGCAGCGGCGCGTACATCCTTTCCCCAAGGTCACCTCACACGGTGGCAGCGGGAACCACAATGACGTCACGCGGGCTTTTCCCAGCATTCATACTTAGCCGTCGCGTTTTCACGCGCTTGAAAATTTTCACTTTTAATTGAATCGCAAAAAAATAGATATCGTCATTTAAAAATCTAAAAGTGTGAAATTCGCACTCCAGGAGCGATAATCATTCGATTTAGGCAATAAAAATATAAAAGTAAACCACCCTATTAGCGTCACCGAGGAGAGGATGCGGTCCCTAGAAAGGGGTGGAATTGAAAATTACGACGCGGATGCGCACGTTCCCCATCCGCGGTCTCAGAGGACTCCAGCGGCGGCGGCACAGAAGACAAAGGGAAGAATCACATGGAACGCTACGCTAACGAAGCGCCCTCACTTTGGAGGAGGTGTCGGGCCGAGAGAGAGTGCAAATAATTTGAAGTGTCGTCGCTTGATGAGAGGCCGTTGTAGTCACTTGTTGCACGCGCTGTAAACGGGACTGAGCGCGCGCGACGAGGCCGAGGAAAGGGTGCGAAGGAGTGCAAGGGATTCGAGTGCACGCTCGCAAGTGCGGAGGACGGGGGAGACGGGGGAGACGCTGATGTGTGTGGTGGGGGAGCGTCAAATGGCCGACACTTTAATGGGACACTAAATGCCAAGATAAACATACTTACAACACCTTCCTTTGGCAGTCGAAGGAAGGCAGTGGCGGATTAATAGGGCTATATTACTCATTGAGTCGAAACACACACTAGATAAAATATAAATTTTTTGGAGGTTGCCACATTTTACTAAAGTATGGAGTTATATTTCCCGATATATCTACCTACTTAAAAGAATTTAAATACAAATAAGCTTTAAACTTAGGGCATATTTTATAGGCTTTTGGTGCGTTAGAATCCATAGAGGGGCTAGGGGGGGCTATACCACCCTTTGGATATCCAATTTAATATCCAATTTAGGTTACACTAGACAGAATGATAATTTTGTTCGGACCCCCACTACTGCTGGGAGATAACCCCCCCACCCCCTTGTCCCTATCCTGGATCCACCACTGACGAAAGGTGGGATTAATGGGAGTTCATTTTCAAGAAAATAACAATATATACTCCTTCATCATGGTAAAACAATAGGCTGTTGAATACAATAACATATTGGTGCTATGATTGTATTATGTATTCAATTTTTGGATTTTAAAATTTTTATACCAAGTTGGTATTTTCTTTTGACTTTAATTTAACATTTTTAATTTTTTATATAAATTTTTTAATGTCAACTTATTATTTTTAAGTTTCCTTATCACTTAAATGACATTTTACGCAGACAACGCTAACACGCGCGCCAACTAAATCTCACTCTGTCAGCTGGTTGGTTGGGGTGAGTCAAGGAAGGAAGGAGCAAAACTGTGTGCGAGTTCTTTTATGATGGCTGCAGATCGGGTTGGTGTGGTGGCTAGAGTGTACATTTCCACAAAAGATATTTAACTGAAACTATTTTTGCTATCTCATGATTGGTAATCAGTGAGTGATCGTCATCCCCATCAGACTCTTTTGAATCTGCCATTTACGACTTTGGTGAGGATCGGGTTGGTCTAGTGACTGGAGAATTGGCTTCGGACGAAATCAGAACTTTTAAATGGGATTTCTTAGGGATGATGCCATATGAATGCAAAAATATTGATTCACTCTAGAATATTAATGTCGTTGTGGTACTAAAGCTGATACACAGAGACCTTATTATCCCGTAATGATCGTGCTGAAAATAAATGTTAGGAACGACACCGCACTATATACCTACGATTTCACACACTCAATGATTGAACTTGCAGGTCGACTTGGAATTTTGTGAGGATAAAGCTCACTCTGGAGCAGTGGCGGCGCGTGCGTATACGCATGTTAGCAAGTGCACACCCAAAGATGAATAAATTATAAAAGAAAATTATTCCTTTGCAATGCGAAGGATAAAAGTACTGTCTGCATATGCAAGAAACATGAGCCTCCGAACGCTACAGCTACCTCCTTTTCGAATTCACCGCTCTACAAGTGTGCGATCCCGTGGAATCATGCCGGGCGCATTTTCGGTCTGTGCGATCGCTTGTGGGAGCTCTGGCGGGACGAGGTAAGCGGGGGGGTATGTGCTGTTCAAAGGGGCGATGGGAGCAGACTCAAAATGATGCGAATGCGCACGCGCATGTTTTTGGTGACTGACTAGCAGGTAGTGTAGTAGTGTAGCCGCCACCTACACTACCTGCGCCCAGGATCCTAGTCCGTCTACAGAGCCATCTGTATAGCCGTTTTCTACACTACTTCCTCATAGGGTGTAAGGAAAAAGAGAATGAATTTCAACTACCGTCACTTGTAAAGGTGTGTTGAGAATAATTATTTTCATACATGCTAATATTATTTCTGTTCATGCAATTTTAAGGGTAGAGTGTACCAGTGATATGTTTTGCTTGCTATGTATTCTATTAAAACGAAATATGACGCTCATGGATTAGGATTAACATAATATAATTAAATCATCCTATATCTGCTCTAATGCACACTCTAGATGAATTACCACCAGCCGCCACTGCTCTGGAGTAACGTAAGCCACGGGCGTACGAATATCATAAAATCAGGGCCTGTGGGGCCGCTTCCTTTCCCTGTGTCATCTAGCACTGTGAGTATTTTGTTATGGGATATCGCAAGGCTTCACCCCGGACCCTTTGGTCGGCAGCTGTGAGAACTTCCCTTGCTTGAGAATTCTTTTAATTCATATTCATCACCCTCGAAACAGTACAGTTTGGTGTTTGGATTGGGGGTAGGGGGGCCACAACATTTACGACAATGGACGACAACAAACATCCATGCTCTTTAGTTTGGCAGGAGGGGACCGCACAGTGCACACCTCCCCCAACGAGGACGGCAAAAGTTCTCCAGTTTGTGGACTGTCGTATAAATTATTTATTTAAATAAATATTTTCAATTTGTCACGAATATAAGACGCATTACGACTTAGGTTTCAATGTTACTACATCCCCTTCAAGGTGATGCAGAAACATTGAAATCTAGACCGTAATAAATTTAATAATCGTGGAAAATCGCAAATATTTATTTAAATACGGAAAAATTCCACTCCATCGCGCTTTAATCTTCGGATTTTATTTGTTGTCTAATTGATTTTCGATTTTTAACGTCCGACCTCTCGATCCCTACTCCAGCACTCTGACCATCTGACAACTTAAAAAAGTGGAAATAGAATTAATAGCAGAAAGAGTTCTTGCGTTTCCCACCCACTGCCACACCCACTCTGAGGATGATGGCAGATTATACCTACCCTTGAAACGTCGCCAGAAATGAACGATTGGACCCGGTGGGAAACCCGGGTACTCTTCCTCTTGCAGTCATCTACTTGCAAACGACGCCTTGTGGACCTCCAGGCTTGACGCGGCTGATTATACCATTTTGATTTTTGCTGGCCAGCGTGCCACATATCAATTCACAGCCTGATTGCATTAACTCTATAAATGAGCCCAGGTCCAGAGGAAGAGGGGGACGGATTGTGGCCTCATCTGGGCCTGGTTAAATAAACCACAAGTCAAGTCACGCTTTCATCAAATAAATGTTGCGATTGAAGTCAAATCACGAAAGTGAGTGGAGTTCATTGCGAGAGGAGTACTTTTATAGCATTAGCGCACGCCCTCGAGGACGGATAATGGGAATGGGATAGCTATTGGGGTATACATAGAGGGCGTTTCCAATGGCAGAGACGTTGGATAGATCCTCAACACCAGGAGAGACTACAAAAACTTTTTTTGACAGATGATGAAGGTGAGATGAAAGAGGCTCACAACTCTGGTGGAAACGAAAAGTTCAAAAATATGATTCCAGAGAGTATTAGTCCTTTATTTAGGTCGATATGTTGGTTGCTCACTCAGTGATTCAACCCGAAGGTTAGTTTGGATTGGTGAGGGTAGAGCTCACCCCGAACTAAGCCATAGGCGTATGGATTTCACGCAATAAGGGTATGGGGGGCCAATTCCTGCCCCTGGGACATCTCGCACTTTGAAGATTTTGTTTGGAGGGTGTCCGAAGACTTCACCCGGGATATGAATCCGAGACCCCTCGATCAACAGTCAGGCGCTCTACTTAGGATAAGCGGATAGCTTAGCTTAATATTTTGGCATTCTCTTAGTTTGTGATGCATGTGGCTTTGGGTTACAATACCGCGTCAGCGGAATGAACGGTGAATGTTCGGTGAGAGCTGACCCCTTCCACATATGTGCTGGGTCGTTGGGGTAATGCCTAACCCATTGACATGTACCTCAGTGTTGGTGAAAGTATCATACCTTGGCGTAAGAGTAGGACCCCGTGCACATACCATGCCATAAGGTTCAGTGATTGTGTGTGAAATATAATGGAGTGAAAAATCTAATGAAAAATTCCCATGAAAGGGCCAATAGATAAGCACTCAGATGAAGTAGAGCACAAGCAAGACGGGCTTGAAGAAATTAAAGGAGCAAGGTTCAACGGATTCAGACTTCAATTGGTGGAAGTTAGACATATTTCAATAAATAAAAGATCGTAGCCCTTTTATTTATTTAAATAAAGGAGCAAGCTTTGGAGACTGATGAGGAGGATAAGGGAGGATGCAGTGTACAAATCATAGAATTATGATATCATGAATGGATGGATCTCGTAGGCTTTTCAATAAAAATCTTCATTACACCAACCTTTTGGTAAGTCATGCTCCTTTCGTCAGACTTTTAAGGAATTGATTCATTTTAAAGTAAAGTTTACACAAATCAAAATCGTTGCATAAAGGTCATAATGAAGGATAAATGATATAGACGTTCGGAAATGGATGAATATTTGCTATAAATGTACATATTTCCGCACCTTTAGTGAGAGGAAACATTTCATACAATTTAATATTCCCATGAATCTACAAGCTCCGTGGTAGCAAATTCGAATTATTCGTTTATAAAAGGTATCTAGCGCAGTTTATTTTTCGAGACTGGCATGAATGAAATAAGACTTTAACTTTGATTAATGTAAAAATGCCTTAGTTTCATTTGTTGTGTGCATTGTTCCCCAGATCAATGTCTGCGTCCATGAGCAATAGCCCAAGCTAATTTGTTTGCACCCTCACCGGAGTATATCCCCCTACCCAAAACAGCAATCAATATCCCAACAACATCCAGACAACATTTTCGACATCCGCGCAATATCCATGTTAATCCAATTTACGTTGTATAGATATCCGTCAAATATCCAAAAGACAACGTTACAGGGATGTCCAACAGAGGACATTGAGGTCCATATTACCGCATCTCTTACATATATCGATAAAATATCTGATGAGTAGGTAACTGTTGTGCTTATTATGGTTTTTGGTAATCCCCAGACGTACAAACAAAAAAATTGTGCAAACGGTTATTCCATCTTTACATGCAAAACATGTCATATTTGCACCACCTTCGTGCATACTATAAAATCGGTCAAAAATTGAAAATCATTACATTCAGAGGATGAAAATATCGACTAAAAAGATGAATTTTAAAAGGGTAAAAATATTGTGACCTAATTTTTCCGAAAATCTTGACGTCACTCAAAAACAGTTTTGAAGTCCACGCGGAGAGATGGCGATGTCATTCAAATCTATTTCTAGGAATTAAGACGCCTTTTTAGAAATCCTTATCAATCATTTATGCCATACTCCACGAAAGCTTAAATATCTTTGTGAATTTTGGTCTGTACTCGATTTAGCAGCCAAATGGTCATTTTTCCATGTAATTAGTGTTGCAAGGACTAAAATAGCACTTAACTGTAAAGCATTGGCCGCGAGAGTTGGTGAGTTAATCATGAACATCAGCATAGGCATACATCTAATCAGAGAAATCATTACCTGATTCAATATTCCGCAACGCTTCCTGAAAATAGCCATTACAGAGCCTTCCTAGCCACATACCTTGAATGTATTGAAAACCGCATGCCTTTACGAGCAAAATCAACTGGATAAGAACAAGGCGTTTAAAAGCATGCAAAATAGGGTGTAATTAAATCTTAACTTCTCCTGAAGGCCACTTCCTAGGTTATAGCAGATCATCGGTAGGGACCCACAGCTCTATGAAGAAGGCTGAGGATATAATGACCTCATAAAAACAGCACATTCTCGATTATACGTTGTATGAGTGTGTGTGCATCGGATTATCCGCCAATCACTTCCCTAGCCTTACTCTGCAGACAATTGCCCACTCTCCCCCTATACTACGCAATAGCGACATTAGCAATGAATCGCTTCAGTCCTAAACACAGACACAAAAGAGGATAATTTTACCTAAATATACGAAATAATCGCATAATAGCCTATGGTGGACCTTAAAAAGAGTTACTACCAGCAAGTATTCGAAGGCGCTAAAATACCACGTAGAAAAAGCACTACGTTCTGACACGGATTCAAAATTGGTCGCATTTTTATGTTCTAAGGGACATTGTCTACAACCGTAAATAAACTCCAAATGCATATTTTTTCGATTAAATGGGCGCAAGAGACGCAGAGAGGTCATGACAAGATACCAGAGTAAATTTGCTGAGAAAAGTTCACATCTGTCTGCTTAATTTACCAACCGCGAATTCTCCTCCAACAGTATAATCTTAGATCCACAGTATTTCATGCAATATATAAATAAGTTGGAATACTTTAATCAATAGGATAGAACGTTTTCATTGTCTACTACTACTAAATTAAATTGCAATTTACAAATGTTTTTTGAAAACTTTCTAATAATAAGACCAGCTACTGAAGACTCAAAATTAATACAACGTCTCATGAACTGCAGAGTCCACGAGAATTTCTAAAAATACTATGGACAATGGAAATTTCATTCGATGCTAGATATTGCGATATAGGAAACATTCAAGGGAAGCTCAGTGACCTTTCATCGGTAAGTTATTTAAAAAATAATTCAAAATATTGTATTTAATTTTGATATGCACATAATTTTTCCTCCCAGGCTCATTGATGTGCAAATTTGCTACGTCACGTGATACACATAATGGGTACACGTGTGCACGAAAAGAGAGTTCAAGATACCCCTTCTCTACTAATCCTTACTCTAACCTCCTGAATGTCACAATATTTGCGCTTTTGCCCTCATGGACTGCTTTCTAGGAAGAGCTCATAATGACGCCATCCTTAACCTCCTTGAGTGCATAAGGATTTGAATTGAGTGAGTATCAAGCGTAGATGTGATGTAAAAAACAGTGTAATAGGGAAGAATATTAGTTATAGAAAGAAAGAGAATGAAAGGATATTGGATAAATGAAAGGGAGTTGGACTTAATTGGGAATCTTCAATTAGTCAGGGGAGACCAATGACTCGTAAAATTCTTCATTTAAATTTAATAACTGTGGAATACTTTCATGAGAATGATTCTCAAGCACATGATAAAAAACAGCTTCCATGAAAAGATATTTGCAAAAAATATGGACTAAACTCAGAACGAATTCTAAAATCCATGATGAAATAAACACGTATTTCTCAAAAATTGATGGACTAAAAACTATTTCATTATAATCTTTAAGTTGAGTGATTTTTATTTCATAAAAAGTAATTAACACAACAATTTCCGTGTATTTACAAAGACGGAACCAATATGAGAGAGGTAAAACTCAGAAATCAACTCGTGTCACAGTAGATAATCTACATTCCGTGCAAGCTTAAACTGAGGAGTTAAAGGAGCTTAATTCAAGGAGTCAACGCCCAGCCAAAATGATCAATCGGATATCAAAATAATATACATTTATTCGCACCCCCGCCGGTGCATACACCAACCTTCTCCATCTTTCTCCACGGCCTCATTTCTAGCTGGGAAACAACATCGGCGGGCAGCCCAAACGCGCAACCATATCGGACGGAGCAGCTAGCCAGCCCCCTGTTGTGCCCGTGGTAGAAAGAACCAAGCGAGCCGTAGCAGCAGCAGCAGCGAGGATGGAGAGAGGAAAGCGGGCCGCCGCTAGGGGAGAAAACGGTGCGGGGGGAGGGGGTTGGGAAGAGGGGGGCTCATCCTACGCGGCCATCGAGGAGAAGAGGGGAGCGGCGTTGCCACGACTACGGATAAATCCGAGAATGCTCAATTTATATCTTGCTCCGTCTCCAAAACGACGTGGAGAGAGGAGGAGGACTGAAGTAGGTGGGGGGCAATTCGCGGGCGGGAGGTGAAACGCCTCTTCAGATCTGTGTGCAGACTCTCAGATTTTGGGATACGACTCAAAAAAGCAATGAGTTAAGGATATATGAGGGGGGGGGGGGGGGGGAGACGGCAAGGGACACAAGTGATTTTTATCTACATTGAGTTAGGTGCAAAAATTGATGGAAGAGGTTTACAAAACAAATGAAAAGAAGGCTTCGTTGACTTCCACTGATTTATTTACTTTACTGAAGTCAACGAAGTCTTATTTTCGTTTGTGAATGTCAACTTCCACATAGTTGATCCTGATACCGTTGAACAAAGGTATACAAAACTCGGTGACTAAGGGATGCCAGTGAATCTCGGTTCTGAGCAGTCATTGAGCGGAAAATCAAATGCATCACCCAATGTCTAGTTGATCACGATTGTTTTCCTCACCTAATACCCAACTCTGTTTGGAAAACAAATCACTTGCTCCCTTCGGCTTCTCACTCCTCATATCTCTTCTACATCTACATAATACCCTGCGAGTCACCTCTAGGGTGTTTGGCAGGGGGTGACAAATCACAAACATGTAGCATGCAAGAGGACCGCCACATGCACACCGCACGGTCATAGAAATATTACGCATACTAGCAAAATATAAGTGCTTATTCATTAAAAAAACTTGCTAATTGTTAGTAATTCCTAGAGTAAATACATGTAAGGTTAGAACCATGAAAAAAAAACATGCAATGAGTGATCCTAGCGAGCGACGCCATTTATCTTATCAAACGAGACAACGTTGCTATCTTTAGTAGTACAAGGGAAGAATGACATTTTAAATCTCTCTGTTTTGCAGTCTATTTATTTTATTTTATTCTCATGATCACGTCTACTATAGTACGATGGTAAACGAAGGACATTATTCACGTCGTCTGAGAAAATATCTTCTTCGAATTTCCTAAGTAAGTTAGGCCAATACTTCGATCTACGCTCCTGTAAAGATTCCCATCCTAACTCGTGTAACATACTGGAAACGCTGCACTTTCTGTCGTAACAACTCATCACAAATCTGTCCGCCCTACACTATACTCGATTGATTTCAGCTATTAGTCCTACTTCGCAATCTCTTCGTATCTCTTCAACCCTAAACACGGCCTCTAGCTAAACTAATACTAAATGGACTACTTTTTCCCCTTGAAATGAATACTTGCAATTTTCCACGATTGTAAAATTTATTACCACCTAGATTGCAATGTTACTACATCATCTACTAGGCATAAATGGTGTTTAGTGTATTCGATTTATACAATTTTTACTGGGTCGTAACCTAGGTATTAACCCGGGTCTTTGGTAAAACCTAAGTCGTAATGAAATTTATACTCGAGAAAAATTGCAGATGTATATTTCAGTATGGAAAAATTACGCTCCACAACGTTTGAATATTCGGATTTCAATAGAAACATTTTTCCTAAATCCAGAAAACAAGCGCTGACTAGTGATGTGTGAATCATAAGATGACTCAACACTTCCTCTCAGCCAGTCGCATTGTGCCTTGTTTACTTACGCGACGAATTACTTGTTTAAAACTAACGTTATCTATTTGAAAATTTCTGGTTATACAGAGAGAGTTTTTCAACACTTGATTTTCTTCATCGCAGAAAATTACATCGGTTAAGATTATTATTATTATTATTATTATAGTATTCTACCGATTAAGGTAGGTCTCCATGGAGTGTTCAAGAAGTGATTTGGAAGCCTCCCTTTCCTTCCAGCACTGCCTTCTTGAATTCACTGTAAGGCCTAATCCCTTTCAATCTATCTAAAAATCCTATTCTTTTCCTTCCCCTCCCTCGTTTCCCTAACATTCTACCCTTTAACACCATTTTCAACATCCCCTCCCCGCTAAGCACTCCATCCATACCTTCTGTCTCCTCCGTATCTCATCTAAAAGTTGCCTCTCCTCACCCACCATCTTCAGCACTTCGTCGTTCCTTTTCCTCTCCGTCCAGTTCTCCCTCTCCATTCTTCTATATACCCACAGCTCGAATGCCTGCAATCTTCTCTCGTCTTCTTTCCTGAATGTCCACGTTTCCGCACCGCAGAGAGCTACACTCCATATCAAACTCTTCACTAATCTTTTCTTTAAACTCTTATATAACGATCCTGTCAGAAGCTCCTTAGATACCGAATACAAATTTTGAGAAGGGTAAACTGTAAAATCCCAGAAAATGTCCAGATGATAGCCTGAGTTTTCAGCAGTAAATATGACAGATGGGATTGGGGGAATAACGCGTCTTATTAGTAGAATTGCCAGAAGGTACACAAAAAAATTCTTCAGAGGAGAAATAATCAGCCATGAAATGGATTCGAAATAGAATCGTCCAAATTTGATCCGATTATGCTCATTATGCTCTCTCAAGATTTCTGGTGGGATTAGAAGAATTCACAACTGAGAATGCCGAGCCATATTTGGTGAAGACATCCCAAATGAATAAGTGGGGATCGAGTCCAATCAAAGGTGAATGACTCTTTATTTGAGCTGTCTCCGTCTCCTAAATTTACTGAATTACATAATGGTAAATAAACGGAAATGAGCACGTGGACGCAATTCTGTTTCAGAAGCCATTATTAAGTTATTAGCAGGCCTCGGAGGCGACGGGGTAAAGTCCTCGCCTACCAAGAAAGAGCCCGCGGGTTCGAGTCCCGCCAGAGTAGATCGCTCCTATCCAGGGAATACGCTAAGCTGGGTACGGTAACTGCTAACAGATATTCACTCGATGTTCAGCCGTTGCTGGTAATCGACGTTTTGGCGTTCTTTGTTGTGTGTGGCGGTATTGTTTTATGTGGCTAAATTTTTTGTTTTATTGTTTTGGGCGTGTAATTGCTGTTTTGGATGTTGAGTATTTGAAATGTGGGTTGTCTGTGTCAGTGTCATAGCGGTGTCAGTAGAGTGTTTTGGGTTTTGTTGAGTGAATGTTGGAATGGTTTTGCCATGTCATTAAGGCATTGTGTCATTGTTTTTATTTTTAAGTTTTCGTGAATGTAAGTGCTGCGGACGAACCAGGGGGCGCCCGTGATTGTCCTTGTTAGTGTTTTATTTTCTTGTACTGTAAGTTTGTGGGGGTGAGTGTTAGCTATGGCTCCCCATGCCGGGTAATCATACGTTAGGAGTGGCCGTATCATGGCCGTGTACAAAATCTACTTTGTGTGTAGCCCCAGGGGGGGACTTTTTAGGAGGGGAAAAATGGCTGCAGACGCACTTTTTGCCTTTTGTGCCGCTGCTGTCGTATTGGCGCTCCATGTGAGCTTCTCGTCCAGTATGGCGCCCAGGAACTTTGAGGTTTTGCTTCGGCTCATTCGGCTGTTTCCTATCCAAGGAATAGCTGTTTGTGCACCTATAATTGTTAAATTGGTTGGAAATCCCGATGCAAAAGGCCAACATGTGCTGTTTCCGGTTGTACGGGAATAAATAAAAATAAATATTAATCGAGTACATTCAAAAAAGAAAAATGTGAAAATACTGGCGCTCTACTCTAAAATAACTTGGATAACCGGTCAGAGTGCATATTCGCAATCGCCGCATTTTTCAAATAAATTTGCCACACGTATTCACTAAGCAGAAAACCACTAAGGATGAAGAAAATCACTGCAGGGGGGATTTTTTTTACGGAATTTATATACTTAACTATCAACCTATAAAATAAAAATTCTCACACGCAAACACCCAAAATACAAGCTGAAGAAAATAAAGTCACTGAGTGTAATACATACGAGGTATTTGGAATCCATTTCTATTTTCAGTAATTAATGCACACACGATGAAAGACTTACTCTAGCTTCCTGCATCTATCGATGATACCTACAAAGAATGAAGAAATGCATTTTTTCTCTACAACCGCATTTTTCTTCCAAATCTCTTAATCACTCGTTGATTCACTTTTTCACGAATATTCTACAGTAGACGTGGTTATTCATCGCTTAAAACGGAGGAACTTAGAAATAATGCGATATTAATGATATCAATGCCGTTTAGTTGAAAATCTAATACTAAGTCCGTATCTAAGCAGAAAGACTTAAAAAAGAGAACCATCGTAGACGTCCCCTACAGTGTTGTGAGTTTTTGGAAAATTTATAATCTTTATATTCTTTTTCAAAGATGCTTTCAATGTAGATAGATTTACAAGCGATAGAAAATACGTTTACTGTTTTGACCACACGAAAAATCGGCTTCGCGTCGCTTCGCATAGTGAATTGTGAAGGATTTCACACATTTTTTTATGCAGACGCCTAGAGCTAATGCATCCAATTACATTCGAAAGCAAAGTCTAGCGTAAAATCACACGAGATTGAAAGAGGTACGATATATAACCTAGAGCAGAGTAAAATCACTGCAGATCATTTTGGCTTCGCCTGTGTCCAGCGGACGAGCGTGTTTCTGATTAAGGGTAGGATGAGTGTTGAGGAAAAGTCTGGAGTGAAATCACCCCGTGCCACACACCCTAGCGGTGGCATACGCAGATGTAGATGCAGTTATCGATGAACTGCTCCCATCTCGTTTCGCGGGCATCTCCCAACGCCTCACTCTCTGCAATGGGCACCCCACATACAAACCCTCCCTCTCTGCATGTCTTTGAGCGAGCAGGGGAGGCTTCAAGGTGACAAGGGGAGGCGATGTGTTTCCTTGGAGGGACAGTGCGTCACAGGTGGCGAGAGCGATGGACGAACACGGTTGGGTGGGAGTGGCGACCTCTATGTGTGAGTGCAAGAGTTGGTATAAGTCGGTCGGTCGCAGTAGGAGAAATCAAGATAGCAGTTAAATCTTCCTAAACCTTGGACCTAAACATTTTACAATGTCTCTGGAGGATCGTTTAAGCTGTAATTTCGTTTTCACCCAACGTGAGTTAACTGTTAAATGCGGAAGTTTTCGAAAACTTAGCATATGTATCACAAATATCAATGAATAGGGTAGTTTCCTTCATCAAAGAAAACACAATGCAATGATTGCGATTCCTTGCCCGCCATTAGTGTATTCATAATACACAAATTATTTGGTTTTAGAAATCCAAGGCTCAAAATTTTACTCTTTTTGTGACTTTTTTCGGCACTGATGTTGGCTTGGAAGATTATTGTTTACCCCTATCAAGTATTATATAGGATTAGGTAATTTCTAGCACTTGAAGTAACAGTAACATGATTGCATATATGACGAAGAATTCGAGAGTGCATCGCATGTATGAAAATTTGGGGCAGGAGATATAAATATGGAAGACAAGGGGAGAACTCAACTTATAATTCAACTTATAAACTAACCACACAAAGCCTCAATCTGAAAGATGGTTAGGAAAGGTAAGGCTAGGCTATAGGTAAGGTCCTTTCGCGTGCATTCCAAAATGTAGGGTATAAGGGTACGCTAAGTTTGGATTCATACTCAAATAGGATAAGAATAATCATCGATAATATTCATCGAGAAAACGAAAGAAAAAAACTGGGTTGACATTTCCAATGGGCCCCATTTAGTAATAATTAAATGGCAGCGTAATCAAATTTGTATCAACTCCAAGGGATGCTTACCTATTAGTCGTTGATTTTACTGTTGTGTAAAACCTTTATCCATTCAAATTTTGGAGGTCAACAGTTGACTGCTTCATTTTGGCCAACTAGGCAGCTACAGGCACACCTAAAGGAAAATAGCAAAAAAACGGTGTTAAGCCACATATATTGTTTTTTTCGAAAATTTTGTAAATGGTATTCATAATTCCATATCAAGTCACATTTTTCACACAAGTCACCAATTATAAAATATAGTAATAAACTATTTTCTCAGCGATAATGGCAACAAGTAAGGGTTAAAATGCGAAGAAAGAGATCCAAGATGGTCTTGTTGCAACTGAACAGATCACAATGTCTCACTCCAGAATCGCAATCGTAGCGTACGACTAGCTTCAATTATCACCGCATGCTTATCCATTCCATATATATTTTCGCTGGATTTTGTTCGGCTTATGGAATCATTCTTAAAAAAAAAACAAGACTAAGTTGCACAAAAAGCTTTAAAAAGTGTCCTTAAAAGCGAAATCAACTCCTTCAAATTTAATTTATGAAAAAATTATTTTTTTTTCAAATCGACAAAAGTAAATATTTCAGATATAATGCGAGATGCTGGAAATAGTTTTGTTTCCACTTTTTTCTATTTACAGCGGTTATCTCAAACAGGGACTGAAATATAAGACAGGGAAATATAAGACTGAAGGAAATCGAGATGTGGGTATGTAGGACAACGGAGTGGGTGAGGTGGACGGAGAGGAAACGTTAAATAAGGAAGGTGAGGCGAAGAAACGTCTCGTTGAAAACTGACGCTATCAAATAAAAATGTTCAGGACATGTGGAGTAGGCATTCTTCAACATTTATGCCAGTCTCAATTATTACGAGAAGACATGGACAGCCCTTTTCTGAAATCAGCATCTCAAATGAGCGAATTTTACCTTTTTATTTTATTTGATTTGGAAGAGACAGAGAGTTTGGATGGAGCGAGTATTGAGCAGTCAAGGAATGCGGTTAAAAAACCTAGCCAAGGAGAAGAGTTTCTTGTACGTGGGGAAGGGAGAGGAAAATGAGAAAAGGTTTAATAGGTAGAAGGAAAGGGATATGCCTTATTTTGGATTGAAGAGGGAAGTTCCATTCCGGGAATGGGAAGTCCTTGCCTGTTGCACAAGAGGTCGCGGGTTCGAGTCCTGCCGGGGTAGGTTGCGTCTATCCAAGGCATGGATGTTCGAATACATTTGATTTTTAAGTTAAATAACCCGATGGAAAAGGCCAATGGTGCTGTTTTCGGTGGTGCAGTGAAAATAAATAAATAAAGTAAAAATAAAGAATATCCCATCATACTCCCATATCCCATGTCGCAAATTATATCATGGGATTGTGGAAGGTTACACGGGATTTCCACCGGGTCAGGTTCTCCAACTCCATCTCAGCCGACGTTTCGATGGGCGAGTTGTCTATCGTCTTCATGCCCTGAAGACGATGGACAACTCGCCCATCGAAACGTCGGCCGAGATGGAGTTGGAGAACCTGACCCGGTGGAATTCCCGAGTAACCTTCCACAATTCTATACGTCGGGAAAGCCTACGATCATTCTTCTATATTAAGGGATATTCATTATTTTCACTTTCATAACGCCATTTACCACACGCATCGGAACACTCTAGGGTAATCGCTTTCCATAGAGGCAACTTCGCCGAACGCAGAAGAAGAAAAAAAGAAACATTCAGTCCGCCCAATCGCTAATGCGTAATGCTGGATATGCCAGAGAAATTCCCGCGGAGGTTCCGGGGAAATCGACTGATAAACCAGATGGGCTCGTCAAAGCTAATAAACCCCCACGCTCATGCGAGTTGAGGCATGGAAAGTGAAAGGACAGCAGGAGGGGGACTGAGGGGGAGGAGGAGGAGCGGATGGGGGAGGGGAAGGGCAGGTGCGGTGGGCTCTCGGAGAAATCCCCAGGTAAGAAGGAGGAAAGGTAAGATGAGCGAAGGAGGGTGGACACCATTGTTCCCTCAAGCAAAGCGATGACATGAAAAGAAGAAGGCGCAAGGATTTCCCCCCAAATTCATCCCTCAAAGTGAAGTCCCGTTCAAAAACAAGTCAGCTTAGCGTAACTTGGCTAACGCTTCTATATAGCGAGCAAAACCTAGAGTGTTTGGCAGGGGGTGATCCATCGCCATAATTCAAGAGGATTCCCACATGCACACGGTCATAAAAATGTTACGAGTATAAACAAAATATACTTCCACATTCATGCAAGGGAAAAACTTGGCTACAACTCATGAAGGAAATCCGCCTAAGAAGCTAAAATATGCAAAACATGCTGTCAGAAATACTATTAAAATTCAGTGAGAATAGGTTATTTATTTATTTTTCATTTGTTTTAATAAAGTGGTACACACAGAGCAAGACTGCCAATTTAAAGTGTCCTTATAACAACAAATATTATATAATTATTTATTACAAATTTAAATGAAATAAAAAGAAAACAACAAACATTTATCAAACCATCTAGTCATTATTGCGATAAATATGTTGATGACAGGTGAGTAAAATTTTTAAGTGTCAGAGCAAACGGATCAATATCACGGGGGAGAGAATTAATTAGAAAAGAAAGTCTATGGAAAAGAGAGCGCTTAATTACAGATCGTTGATACTCACGTCGGGTCATATTGGCATATTAATAGCAATAGCATGAAATATTGATGAAAAATTGGTAGGAAAAAAGTATGATTTTCATTAATAAAACGAAGTAGGCTTATTACTCATAGATGACGTGAAAGGTATAATTCACTTACTATCGTGTTATGATAGGAGGAATCAGGAGGGGAAGATAAAATTAATAGACTGCAGAAGAGAGGGATTTAAGATGCCGTTCTTCCCTAGGACTATAAGGTATATTAACATATGTGCTCCGAATGTAACTAATCGCTGCACTAGCTAAGTCGAACAAATAGGGTAGTTTCCTTCATCAAAGAAAACGAAAGGCATTGATTGCGATTCGTTCCCCACCATTAGTGTATTCATAATATACAAATTATTTGGTTTTAGAATTCCCAGTTTAGACGAAAGGCAATGGTCAATTTTATCCTCATTTGAAAAAGGCCAGATTGGCGCTCATGCGATGCCACTCCGCGTGACGTAACAGGGACCTAGTTTCTATACGAGTAGATAGGAGTTTTACATCGTCTGAGAATACCAATGCATGCATGAGGCATAGAGCTCAGGGAAACATGTCTTAACAATCACCTATTAAAACTGGCTAAGGTCGGAAAGTTTTCCTCGTTTGATAAGGTATTAAGAATCCTTATTTAAGCCAAGCGCTACCAGCTAGCATGGTACTCTGCTAACTGCTAGCATCCTGCGTCGTATCAGCGCTCAAAGCCTCGCCCCAAGGTCACCTCACACGGCGACAGCGGGAACCAGAACGACGTCACACGGGAGTTTTCCGGAATTCATACTTAGCCGTCGCGTTTTCGCGCGCTTGAAAATTTTCACTTTTCATGTAGTCGCGAAAAATAGATATCGTCATTTAAAAATCTAAAAGCTTAAAATACGTACTTCAGGAGTAATAATATTTCGAATTAGGCAATAGAAAAGTAATAGAAAACCATCGTATTCATGTAGGGGAACCCGGGGAAGAATGGGGTATCACGTTCAAAACATTAAAAAACAAGCACAAAAAGGTTTAATAAAATTATGTCACATTTTTAATTGACCTTTTGAAATGTATTGAACACAAAAATACAATACTAAAGAGGAGAAAAATCTTAATTATATAATTTTACAATTCACAGTTTAGACGAATGTTAATGGTCAATTTTATCCTCATTTGAAAAAGGCCAGATTGGCGCTCATGCGATGCCACTCCACGTGACGTCACAGGGACCTAGTTTCTATATGGGGCAGAACGGGGCAAAGGACATAATTTGTTTGCTTTCGGGAAAGTTTCGGGAAAGAACGGGGCAAAGGACATAATTGTTTGCTTTTGCAAAGGACATAATTTGTGAGTAGTAGTAGAGTGAAAATAAATTGCAAAAACACGTTAAATATGAAAAACAAAAGAAAAAATCAACTTGTATGCCCTTTATTTTTACTTTGAATGGATTTTTAGATGCAGTGCACTTTTACTAAGTCTATTTCGAAGCCTTATCGCAACATTCACTCACGAGTACAGAATCATTTGTTTCGCTATCCACTCCTGCAAATGGAACAAGCGACCCAGCCTTTAAGTTTTGAATAAAAATCGCCGCAGTATAAACATAAAGTGGCCTACGGCCTATTTTTCGAAGACGTAGTGTATTGCATGCTGAATGGTGGTGTATACTCACCTCCGCCAAACAGTCTTGTGGTGGCTCGTAGGATATTTTGTGGTTGTAAATAGAATTCGTTAAACACTTAATCTTCGGGAGTATCAACAATAGTTTGACATTCTGTGAATGGGTACCCAGCCCTTATACTCTGGTATCGGGTCAAATACTGATGAGTTATGTTGTGACTTCAGTACTTGCATCAGGTCAAACCAGTACATAAATATAAAAAACAGAACGGGTTTTTCAAGGATTAAGAATGCCCAGACCAATAATTAAAAGGGTGAAGTGAAAACCCTAACAATGACCACAGAGGAGGCGAAACCCGGAAATTGATTAAATAAAATACGTGCTTTGTAAATTCCGCACAATATAATTCCATAGACTGACCCGGGTTTTACCTAAAACATCTACTTGTCTGGTGGGATTCAAAATGATCACAAAGACTTCAAACAAGCAACGTTTCCGAATAACCCTTACAAAAAAGGAATCAGGTTCTTTTTTATCTTCTGATGCCTTAATTTTTTATGCATATTTTTTTACTCTGAGTATATTATAAATAAAGCACCTAATTACAAGGTAGAATTTTACCATCGCAAAAAACTCTGGTTCAAGTAATCTGAGTCTTTTTTATTACCCCTTTCATATTCGCTTCACGATAGGCGCGAACGTTTTGGGGGCCCCTTAAGCTCGGGGCCCTCGCCCCGAGCCAGCCGACCAGCCGACCTGGCCAGACCGCCCCTGATCCGGGTGGGGTACCTGAGAAGACTTCCTAAAAACGATTCGACGAAGCAATTAAAATTTCCCATGAAGCATGCAAGCAAGTACACCCATACATATTTTAAAATGATCATGGCAGTCACATTTTCCTCCATGTCTCCTGAGAAAATTAACTGGTAAATACTGACGAAATATTACGAGGGCCAGTAAAAAAAATGAGGCTGGTGAGATTCACTCGTTTTTCGTTGACTCATGTTGGAGGCCATCAAATTTTTGGCTATAAATATAAAATAGTTGCCTAAATTTTTATCCAATCCGACTTCTGACATTGAAATTTCACATATATATCACGTAAATATTTCTTCGCTCGTGGACAGGTATAGGACAGGTATAGGACGTGGACAGGCACTATAAGTAAATTAAAAAAAATAAATATTATTTATAAAACAAATGAAAATTAAAGAAATAGTAGAAAGCCATATGGACTCAGAGTAAATATTATAACCGAATCAGAGAAGCAATTGACGTAAAAGTCATTATCAATTTTAATGAATACAAATATGAAATGGGAGGTAAAAAATTTCGAATTAATGGAATTCTGGCCAGGAAAAATAAATGAAAGCCCTAAATTTGGCAGAGGTAATTGCTTCTTCGACCCGCTTCGACGACTTCGCGTTATCATGGTGGCCACGTTTAGGCAATGACGGGCAATCAATACATTCGCAAAGCAATTTATTATCGTAGGCAATAATTCTGGGAATCGGAATAATTTTTGATTTACGAAAATAACCTGTCAAAATGGATGGGTTTCATTCTCTGATTTTTATTCACTATAATATTACTCTTTAAGATAATTTGAAAGCCAAAATACTCTTTATAACTTGCCTGTTTATTCGCAGATGGGAGGTTCTCACAGCCGGTCGAAAAAAGGGAGAGGCTATAGCATATAATCTTTTAAACTTTCTCGAGGGGAATTTGTAAAAAAAAATACGAAATGCTAGGGTCGATAACTACGAAATAGTTATCTAGATAGTCCTTATAGTACTAGATGAGCGGATTTGATTCGGTGGGCGATTTTTGAGCGTTTATGCGGTGGAGGTATTGAAATGGTTCTTGCTCGGTGGGATACCCGGGATAGTTCTAATGTTACGGAAAACCGTCATTACACGGTGGGCGAAGGGTTATGCCGCACTATTCCCAGGGTAGCGTGTTCGAGTCCAGTCTGGATAGCCTTTTAATAACTCAGGACACGGAGGAGTGGAAAATTCTGCTGGTCCATTCTGTGGAAAACCAAAACATTGGCTACGCCTTCTGGCCTTCCAGGGACAAATCGCGTCAGGGACAGAATCGAAATATGATTAATTAATATAAAAATATAATAGCGCAGTTTTGAGAACGCGATTAATACACTGGAGTGAACTATGGGTTTCCAATAGCAGCCTGCACTACAGCAATTCCTGTCGACAATTTACGACATTTCATAAATTGATAAAGGAGTAGAAGTTTTGATGATGCATACGAAGAATGTTTCTCTATGGGATCGAGGTATCGACTCTCACAGGTACAGAAAAGGTAATAGAGAAATATTCGAAATGTGATGTCATCGAAGAATGATGAGGGTAAAATAGACCGTGTGAGTGATGAGGAAGTGCTAAGAAGAGTGGGAGAAAAGAGAAGTCTTCCAAAGACCTTAAGCAGGAGACGGGAAAACTTAGTTGGCTACATTATGTAACACGTTGGCCTAATGGAAACAATCATAGACGGACGTGTGGAAGGGAAGAAGGGCAAGGGATATGAAAAAGGCAATTATGTGTGTCTGAAAACTTTTCTCTTTTTCATTTATTTAGGAATCGGTATTTTAGTTAGCATGGTTTACCAACGCCAGCAGTACCTACAGTAGCTCGTGGGGAAAGATTAAAAAAATGAATGAAGGGTTTAATTTTCGGGTCAGATACTCTGACTTCATTATGTTCGTTCATTATATTCGTTCATCTCACCGAGAATACCCAATTATGATCAATGAGGACTTCAGCGACACGTGACGATATTATTGATACACTCATGATACGCTCCTCGTGCTAAAAACATGGGGAATCGAAAAATATCAAACCACCAAACCACCAAACCAAATAGCAATTGGTGATGCTAAGGGTTATTATTTTATGCACCGATAATGGAATAAATAATAGTCATATATTTGGGAAGATACAGCTCTGTATTCATTCACGACATTTTCTCGACGAAACTGACCTACATTTTTGTTTAATGGAACACATTAGTGCTGATACACTTAGCTCCGACTGAGTGATTGCCACATTTATTCGAAGCAGACCGTAAATATGGACGTTGAAATGCAATTAAGAGGAAAATTTACGAATTAAAATGTACAATTACTCTTATTTTACATAAGTTACTCAGAAAACGTATTAAATATATTTTAAGAGTTAAGAGATGCTTTTATCAATCTTGATGAAATAGATGCTTATTGCCGTATCTTATCGTCATTGTATTTACTGGCAGTATTCCATCGATGCGCGGTCCGTTTAGTTGGTTTTCTATCCCAGTTAAGCGGAGACCACCATTGGTATTTCCTCGATGGGATTCTTTAGTTGAATATTTATCCCAACGAATCGATTTCCTCGGATATCCAGATAATTACCCAAAATATAACGGGATTAAGAAGTATTCAAGAAGAAGAAAAGAACCTCGTGTAACAAGGCACTGGAATTTAAATTGGGGAAGAGATTGGTGAAACGCTATGTGCGGAGTGTGTTCATGTATGGATGTGAGACTTGAATTGGGGCGTTTGAGATGTGGGTTTGGAGGAAGATGGAGGGAATACGGTGGACGGATCGAGTTAGGAATGAGCGAGTGTTAAATAGGATAGATGAGAAAAGAACGTTGATGGACAAAATAAATCAAAGGAGTGGTAACTGGCTGGGACATTTGATGAGAGGGAATGGAATTTTGAAAGTAGCTTTGGAGGGAACGGTGGAAGGGATCAGAAGAAGGGGAAGGAGAAGGCTGAAGTTCATTGATAACATAAAAACTGGAAGATATGGAGACTTGAAGGAGATGGGCGGAGACAGGAGGGAATGGAGACAGCATTGGCGCGGGGGACCTGCCGATGGGCAGAACACCACAAGATGATGACGATAACGGGATTTAAATATAAGCAGACGGTTAGATTAATTGATTTTATGCCATGAATACCCATATCCATCAGGTCCCCTCCCATTCTTTGAGGCTGTACGCAAACACACAACAAAACTTAAGAACAGGGTGCTAGGAAGCGATATTTCTCCATTAGGAAATTTCGCACGATTTTCAATAAATGGGAAAGGGACCGGAAAATGCTTGTCTCCAGAAGTAGAGTGTATAGTTGGGTTCGTTTTGGTGTAATAGCCTGCTTTTCCATCCCGTGGGCTCACGTTCAAATCCCAGCAGTGGTGGGAAATTTGGAAAGACTTCCCGATCCCTAGTTCCGTGTTTTTTGGAGAGGACATTAAGTACAAGAAAGACTCCGCCCATCGAATAGGACGTTAAGCCACGGCCCTTTAGGCACCTTTCGTTAAGAGCAGGCTAATGCCGACGCCGGATTTACCCCAAATGGAGCATGAAGCCTGAGATGTTGGCCGTCTCCTCAATGCAGCATACCATACGTGAGGAAGGGTTGATTTTATGCCTAGAATACGTATACATCATAATTCATAGTGCATTTGCACCAAAATAGTGACATATTTGCTGCATTCAGCGCACTTGGCAGGGAGATTTCTCCATTGAAACTGAATCATACGATCATTTTGTCCATCCCTCAGAGTGATAGCTTCAGCAATTAATTTTCAGGTACCGAAAGAGTGATCATTCTCGACCCATCATTCCCAGAATCACATGATCATTCCCACCGTCCCTTTTCCCACTTATTTCGTCATCTCCTGCACTTACAACTGTCATTCAACTAAAAGCCAAGCGTGGCGTTACAATAGGGTGGTTTCCTATTATTTTTTTATTGCCTAAATCGAAAGATTATTACTCCTGGAGTACGCATTTCACGCTTCCAGATTTTTAAATGACGATATCTATTTTTCTCAATAAAACGAGAAGTGAAAATTTTCAAGCACGCGAAAACGCGACGGCTAAGTAGGAATGATGGGAAAAGCCAGTGTGACGTATTTCTGGTTCCCGCTGCCGCCCTGTGAGGTGACCTTGAGGCGAGGCTTGAGCGCTGATACGACGCAGGCTGCTAGCAGGTAGCAGAGCAGGGAGCCATCGTGGAATATGATAGCGTGAAACGGTCATTTAAACGCCATCGATGAGTAAGTATTAAAAGAAAATAGAGATGGCACTTTTCCACAGGTTTACGTATTATTTATGTATTTATTAAATTATTCAAAAACAGCCAAAATGGCCTTTACATTGAATACAAAGCATAAAATCTGCAGATTTAACAAATATAAACTATAAAAAAACTATAAAAAGGATATAAAAAATAAAAAAGGATGCAGAAGATTTGAATAATCTTCTGAATCTCTTTTTCCTCTAGCCTCTTGAATAATCCGATCGGCATTGAAATATTCAGGGAATGGTGAGTACTCGAAATGGTATTGAAGGAGGTAGGGAGTCTGTAAAAAAGTGATCTCTGAGAGAGAGAAAGATGGAATTTAGGTTGGTGTAGTGGGTGGTTATTACCTAACGGTTGAAACGCGTCGTACTTTAAATAAAGGACGCGTTTCAACCGTTAGTGGCATCTCTATTTTCTTTTAGTACTTATAGGATGTCATTCTACTACATTTCGCCGGCCTCTATTACTTTTAGCCATCAATGAGGCTAAGATGGGACGGAAAAAAACCATTCCGTGATTCAGGCATTAGAAGTTTTCGCTCGACTTTTAATACTCGCGAAAGGGGCGAGGGAATCGCTTGGAGGGAGAGGAATTGCGCAGAGGCGACGATGACCGAGGAGCGCGTCGCGTCGTCGTCGCCTCCAAGCGGGTGCGGCGGTGAGTAAGTGCCGCTCCCTGGGCGACTCCCTTATCGGACGCAGATCGACTGGCGGGCGGCCGTGTCTCAATTATCTCTGCACGGCCACGCGCCTTCTCTCTCTCTCTCACTGGCACGCATGCGCAACACGGCCTTGAGAGATGGTAGCGTGGGGGACTTCAGTTCGCTTTCCGGGCACGCATTGTTTTCCCCGAGAGGCGGCGAGTCTCCCCGGGATGGGAGAGATTTTCCCCAAAATGCACCGAGACATCACATCGGCTCAAATGCAAATTAAGAACTCTCATTAACTCCCGCTTGATCGGTCTTTTGTTTCACGCTGAATAGCTCGTTCAAAAGTGCAGTCTTGAGTTTTGCTGGCTGTCTAAATTTGATTCTATCTCAAATTTGAAAATTTTCTCTCGGTATTTTATTAGGTGTACATTTTTCATGAAGAAAGATGTGGTGCTCACCCGATGAATGTGTTCCCTGAAAAAGGTTTTCTTTGGTTCACAGATAGTGGAGTACGTCCTCAATATCAAAAGAGGCAATTGAAATCCGACTGGGAAAATTTTATTTCAATGGAATATGGAAACTGGATACGCGCTGAGTGACACTTGGGGTCTAGTGCTGAAAACCATTGAGTCATTGGAGGGCTAAAATATTCCGAATGGGAACAGACCACAACTGCGATACAAGTATAAGAGGCTCGACCATGGCACCAGCATCATTTCCAGATGATAAGGAACGTGTTGGACCTCAAAATGTTGGAGAAAATGGACACTCTCTCTCTGTTCAGTAAACTTTTAATATTTGAGAGACAGGAAAATATTGAGGAAGATGTAACCTGAAAATTTTCAAATGTTAGTGGAAGTTTTACATGAGTAACCATTCACAAAAAATGACAAAATTGACCGTTCGAGATGCAATATCGCTTAAAAGTCCTAATCAAGATTGAGTGTTGCATTCTTCTATAAGCTTCTACGGGGGAGGGTGAACTCTGATGAAGAACAAAGTGAGGAAGGCTGGTCACTAAGCAAGACTTCTTTCTCTGACGCTATATTTGAATTACCATGACTTCAGTGAACCACGGCGCATTAGAGTATACCTAACTAAGGCCGGAGCGTGCAAGTTTTTTTTACAGAATTAAAGCAAAAAATATACTTTGATCATTCGCACATTAAAAGCAAATACATACTTTCAATGCGTACAGTTTCAGTAGGTAGATCTTTGCTGTAAGTGGGATCCTTATGCTACGTTTACGACATTCCAGCGTTAATATTGCTAAGAACATAGAATGAGGTTTGGCCTACAAAGACAGAATCGAGAAATGTAATAGCAAAAGATTACTTTGAAATAATCATAAACTGTGGCTAGTGCGGAACTATTATTTTTTGACAATGAGTCGCGAATGACCAAATTCGTGGCTTCTTTAGAATACTCTCTCGGAAGCCAGCTTATATCTACGCAGCAATAAGGTTAAATTACAATACGTTCCGTAAAATCAAACGTCGTCTCAAGCAACGCTGAATCGGCAATGGAAAATATTGAGGAAATCTTCTTCTGCACGCCGAATCCACATTTAGTTATTCGCATCATGTCTCTATCGAACATAATTTCTGCTCCAACATTAGATGGAATTAAAGAGACTGCATTTTTGGGAGAGGACAGCGGAGAGCGGGATTAACTTGGGAGAAAAGGGACGAGTCACACGAGTGGGAACCTATTATAATCGTTCTGGAATTCATTACACATCGATACACCAACGTTTTCAAGTTCTCAGTAGGTTATTTACTGTTAATCATTATTATCCAGAGTAACAAAGAGCTCCTCGTGGTCAACCCCACATTTATGTACGAGGAAATGCATATTACAACAATACGTCCCTATATATCGACGTATCCATCCGAGATTCATAACCTTCATCGCATTTTCTCTAACGGTTTTAGGCAGAACATGAATTTTATCGATAATGCACAATGCTGTTTACCACATTGTTTTGTCGTCTGTTGTACAAACAAGGGAAGGAAAACTAAACTTTGTTCTCCATTGCAGTGTTCTAAGGGACATGCCAAACAACGGAACATGGAAAACTAATAGAAACGGAAATGATATTTTTCACATAATTAAAAGGTATTGGTTGCAGTAAAGCTACCAATTACTTTCTAAGTTACCAATCACCAAGGTATGAATGCCTTGGTGCCTTGGGTATGGTGCCTTGTTCGAATGCCGTCAGAAACCTGTTAATAATATCTACTTTATAACCGAGGAATAACCAATAATGTAATTATATGTAATACAATATAATGTAATGTAATATGTAATGTAGCCTATAATATTTTTCTAATGTAGCTATGTCTATTTTAACGATTTAATGATTTGTAGGGGATCGGGTTGGTGTGGTGACTAGAGTGTTACCTTCCCACCCGGTAGACCCGGGTTCAAATCCCGGCAGCGGCAGAGAATTTTCAGAGACTGCCCGATCACTGCATGAATGTTGTGTGGAGGACATTTCAAGCGCAACACTTCGTCCGTCGGATGGAACGTTAAGCCGTGGTCCTCTTGGCGCCTTTCTTTAGTAGGCTAATACCGACGCCGGGTTTCTCTCCACCCTTCCTTCCATACCCTTCCCTCAAGGCGCAAATAGCTTCGGCTGTCGGTCGCCTCCTCCAAATACCATACCATACCAATGATTTGTAAAATTACATTAGTCGGTACAATAAATATTATTATTATAACTTCGTCTAATCTTAAAGACTTAATCCGCGAACTGTATAAAATACAAAGGTAGGCTGCGCGTTTCGTCAAAAACTGCTACGGGCGTAAAGACAGTGTTACCCAAATGCTAAGCGCTTTAGGCTGGGAGCCGCTGGAGACTCGGAGGCTGCGCGCTAAGCTTAGATTGCTTGAACAATTGACAATGAATATCTTCAAGAGCGACACGGAGAACATAATATTAGAGCCGCACTATATTTCCAGATCCGACAGAAGCGATAAATTAAGAGAGATGTTTTGCCGAACAGATAGATATGGGAATTCGTTTTTCCCCCGAACCATAAAGGATTTCAATAAATGCTAGTCCCAACCTCGTTAGAGCACTTCATTTTTTTTAAAGCTGTAAACGGCTGGCGTCCTAACACCCCCTTCCACACGTCTTTTAGGCGGCTTGCGGTGTATTATGTAGATGTCTTAAATAATGCATTAAGGACAATGCAATATATTAGGGTATTTGTTCTTTTTTAAACACCGAATTTATTCAATCTCATCCGAACTCAGGCAGACATGATTTCTGCTCCGATAGCGGACGTATTTCAGGAGTTCAGCGTTCGGGAGAAGAGGGAGGAGAGAAGAGGAGCTCGTCAAGGCGGGACGAAAGCGGCCAGTGACAGACGCAGCGAGGAGGAGAGGCTGAGTTGCTGGCAGACATCACCGGAAGGGTCACGTGACGCCCGCGGGAGAAAGCGAGCAGGCGGAAGTCGAGAGCGGAGCAAAGCAGGTTGAGAGTATGTATGCAGGGTAAAAAAAAAGACGAACGCGGCGCGATATTCTCCGGGATAAAAAAAATTGAATGATATCATAGCAACTCGTCACTGGCTAATAACGTCAGCGTTACTCGCGGGAAAAAAGCAGTGTTTACACACATATATATACTTTGTAGGTTCTTGCTAGCTTTTTTTGCCGATTTCTACTTGTGATTCAGTTAAAACAAATGTTTTAGGCATGGAGAGACAATCAGGATTAACATACAGGGGAAACAGTGACACATCCTTCACCATTCCGTTTTTACTGCATTGATGGCACTAATAAATTATTCCAGGTCTCCACTCAGCGCTTTGCTTTATTCACGTCCGCAGGAGACGTCCGAAAAACTATCCAAGCAAATTCTTAAGCAAACATTATCAACGACAAATAACAATAGCTGTTTCTGATGACAATTCTTCGCCGAATCGCATACCTCCTCCAACGATCGTTGATGTTAGTACATAATTCTGCCACAAAACAGCAAGGTACAACGAAGAACCTGATAGCTTTAGGGGTGAAAATTTTTTATAGGTATAATAACCTGGTTATGATATTAAATATATGATACATACAAAGTGATGAATAACATAAACTGAACAAGAGTTTAAATGTACGTTAGAGTTGACTGGAATAGAGGAAGTTATTATGATCATTACCATAAAAGGTAATCAAACGAATAAGGTTTCAGCGGAAAACAACTAAAAAATACTGCAGCTTAATATGACAAACGCAAGAGGGAATCTTTCCCAGCAAGTACACTGAATGGCAAGGAATGAGGAATGAGGAATGAGAAATACTTGGAAAAGGAAGAAAATAGACTGTAGCTATATATTTAGGAAAACTCAATTTTTCCAACAAGCTTATTGAGTGTTAAATGTGGCAAAGTTTATGATTTGGGCTAACTATTAGTATATTTAGAGACAATAATGAAGTTATCTTAAAATTTTGAGTATGAACACGAATTAAAATTACAGTTGCAACTCTACGATGGTATTATCACCCTACATGGGTTTGAATTGGTTTCGTCGGCACTGATCACAATGAAACTGATGATGATTCATCTGTAACAATTATTGAAATTTTCAATGTGGAAGATATGCTCCTGAGCTCCGTCCACAATGAAAGGCCAATGCGTAGTACGCAAACTTTTCCCGTCACAGCATGTAACGGCTGGCGCAAGCATGCCGAATTCCAAACGCATTCTCGAAGTCAGTGACATTGCCATTATTTCCTGTTCTGGCTGCGTGGACGAGTCAGCGATAATGGGTAGTGATCGTCTCATAAGCCCATCCTAAGTGACACTGGGTTTGATAATCTCTCGGTGATACGTCGGCGTGGCGTTCATCAGCCTGTTGACTTCCAACTAATCTCTTCGCCCGATAAGGAAGTGGCTGCGTAGCGAAAACCAGCACTAGGGCGAGGAATCACGATTAAATTTAAATTCCTGGGTTGTGGCCAGAGATATTGGAGTGAAAATTAAAGCAAATATGGAAACGTTACACCTTTTACGGATCAAAATGAACGATTTACTCTAAATCACGTTATCCATTCACACAGCCTACACAGAACTTCATTAAAACGAATAGAAGCAACTTAAAATCACCTTCAGAAGTAGAGGAATATTGGGTGGAGATGATAAAATCAACCCTGTTTTGATTTTATTTCATATTGAACTTGTATATGTATTTTTTCCCACAGGCCATCTCTAAGGCGAGGCAGAGCACATAATTCTGGCAAAGACATGCTTGATACTAAGAACTGAAAGCCTGGATGGTCGAAGAACGATGCGAAAATTGCAATTCAGCCTCTTTACGAACAGGAAAAAGAATATTTTTGCGTAAAAAAGTGTTTTTCCAACTCAAGCGACACGAATTTAATGTTAACCATTCATTAATTGGTAATATTGCTACGAAATCCGCGCAAAGGTTTCTACTTTGAAAGGTATCATTTAAGCGATTTCGGAGAAGGATGTAGCGTTACTATTGAAGGAAGGAAATATAACTGAGAGTTTAAAAAATGAGTGCTTGGGAAAATGGAGAATTTCATTCCAAGAACGCTAAGGAAAAAGTACCAATGTAAAACGATCCACACGAATAAATTCATGATAAAAATTGTGAGATAAACAAAGTTTTAAGCTGCGCAATACCTTGTGCGAAAGAGTCACTTTTTTCTATCAATTTCAGCCCGGCACCTGACTTCCAAATAAATCGCGGAAGACGCCGTGCGAATGATGAGTAGGTGAAGTAGTCCTTGTATGACAAAATGCTGTGCAGAATAAACCTTTATTTACGAAAACACAGTTGGTGTAAACTTGTTGAGAAAGTTCATTAAAATTGCTGCTGGAATTCAATAAAAAAATGGATCACCTCTAAGCACTTCATCGATCTGAAGAAGCTATCTGCAATGCTGGCGAAACTGTTGCCTACAGAGATGGGCAAACGCGGTGAATATTACGTAAACATCTCCACTGCATCTTTACCACACCGCGAAAGCCTACGAAAAGAGAAATGAACGAGTAATATTATTATAAAATGAAGGGAGAAACCAAGAGGTAGACACAATTCCAAGTTAGATGAACGATCGGAAGACAGTGACGGAGTTCACTCGCTGGCGTTGAATTGCGCAAGCTGAAAATAACATCACATGTGTACTACACCAATTATAATGCGACGCAGAGGAGAAAGAATAGGGAGAATAACGAAGCAAACCTACCCCCGAAAAAAAGGAATCATACAAAATTACCTTGTGATTCTCCCATAGTTTCTAAGCAATAATTCTTTACTGAGGATTATTGCGCGAAAAATAGTTAATGCAATCATGCTTTCCGGGCACCGTGTTGTTTGTAAACGGAGGACGACAGTTTCACCGGTAATCCTGTTACCATTTTTAGGTCAGACATGGAGGCGGACGTAGAATAATCCTGGGCTTATAAATTTACTTTCATCGCCCCGAAAACAGCTCATTTAAGGCCTTTTACATCGGAGGAAATAACATGAAGCAACGACTATCACACACAACCATTCACTGGGTAGGGGCAACCTACCCAGGTGGGACTCGAACCCGTGACCTTCGGTTTGACAGGCGAGGAGGTAATTGTGGAAATTGATTTGCTAATAAAAATTTTTAAAGTAGTATAAGAGTTCTTAAAAGAAAAAAATATATGTTCATTTTAAAAATTAAAATATACATAATTTCTTTCATTCTTTTTAATTGCATTAAGTACGGAAGCTAAATACGAATACCTCATCGAAAAAGTATACATTTCTAGTTTGTGAAAAACATCAACAGATATCTCGGGAACCAATGGGAACAAATGAAATATATCAAATACGCCCTACACGGGGTAGTTGCCAACTTACATCAGGGGCTCATATCAGAAATTTCCGAAAATCGGGCATAATTCGTGATTTTGTATCGTAGGTTTCCTTCGTTATTCTCCCTATTCTTTCTCCTCTGCGTCGCATTTTAATCACCACCGCTCGGAGCCCAAAGTTAAAGATTTTGCGAACATTCAGGCAGAATTTAGATATAGAGACACTTATATATAATATTTAGATATGGAGAATAAACAACTCCTGCTATGCCCGTTTTGGTAATTAACAGTGATGAATATAACATTTAAGGTTGTAATGACGAAGTTTAAAGCTTTTCTAAAGAATTTTATGCTTTTTACAACGAGTGAGAATGATCAACAAAAATTGAGAGTATGCAACCCGCGTGCCATCCAACGTGTCTGACTGGGGTGGCGCGCGCTCACTCTCGGTGCGATATCTCGGGAACCAAAGGGCAGAAATGAAATAAATTTGAGGTGATACTCTGTAAATGTCTAACGAGTCGTTGTAGAAGACAAAAAGTGATATAATTATCCGAAAATGATATCATCTTCACTTATGTCCGCAAAACACCCGAAAATACCAAAATTTCATAACTTAAAGTGCGATGCGCACGTTTTCCCGGCATCCGATGGCAAAAATAATTTTCATGGTTTATTTTCTCAACAAATGGAACAAAACTGGGGGCGTTCCAAAAGATATTCGAAAACTTTAAAAATAAGGACCACCATAATCCTCACTCTTACCTATCCTAGAAATCGCATTAAATGCTTTAAACCTTAAAAAACTGAACCGTCACAGATACATGTCAAAAATGAATAAAAAATATAGAGACAATACCATTTCCAATTCACTCTGTCACACATTTTCGACCGGAAGTTATTTTTAGCAAGAGTGCCTCATCACCGAGCTGTTTCTAGTCATGAATGGAGCTGTCTAAAAGAGATTTAACCTGGGAATTATTAATTTCATACAACCCAGGGACCAATCGATTAGGCGAATGGTACTAATGGAATTTAGGTAACAAAAAAATAATGAGAAACGGAAGCGAAAAGGCGAAGTGAACTTTGGCTGAATAAAAACGATATTCAATTACTCCCGAAGTCCCGTATTAAAAAATCTTAAATCTTATTTTATCTTCCGCCTAGCATATACATAAAAAGTTTTAGCAAAAATTATACATTCTTGGTGACACCGGAACAAGCCACTTTTAGTTTTTTCTATCAATCTCAGCCAGGCGCTTGACTTCCAAATAAATCGCGAAATACGCCGTGTGAGCGATGAGTTGGTGAAGTTTTCCGAGACGCAAAGGAAATCAAGAGAGCCAACGGAAGCCAACAGCGTCGTCAAACACTTTCCTAGCTCATTTCTATGCATGGGTCTGAAACGTCGATGTATTGCTGAAGCCATGCTGAAAAAATATGATGACAAAATGAAAAACTATTCATCTAATAATTTGAATTATTCAATCAGAACTGGTAATATAATTCTTACAATAAACTAGGAATAGAATAGATTTCGAATCCGATCAGAATAGCTATTTGTACCTTAAGGATAGGCAAAGGTGGGAATCACTGTCACTTGCCCTCCGCTAAAGTTTCTATGAGTAGAAAGTAAACAGAATATCAGGGATATAACAAGAGATCGACTTCACGCCACGAAATTAATTACTATATCACCAGGAATTGACAAAGGCTATTAATGACCGAATATCAAAATAATATTTATCGGATGTTCGATGGAAGGCACGCCGAACATTGAATCTTCGCCATTTCATGGATAAAATATCGCGGCACGAATATTTCGAATCGCCTTCCCGATTTCCATTACTCCTCACGAGAGTAAAGTAGTGCATGATCGTATGAAGGTAGAACCAATATCTACCACACGCGAATGTAAATCGGGAACTATTTTAATATTTTGTCTTCTAATTTAACCACAAAAAATTTTAATAAAAATTCAGATCAGTGAAAAAAGACTAACATTAAAATAGGGAAGCAAAAACTGATAGAGGTGAATTCGGTTACTTGGGAAGCAAGATAACTAGTGACGGGAGAAGCAAGAAAGAAATCATCAGCAGAATAGCCCAGGCGAAGAGAGCATTCCACCAAAAGAGAGACCTGCTTACAGCGGGAAACTTAAATATGGAAGTTAAGAAACAATTTATAAGAACCTACATCCGGAGTATGCTCCTATACGGAAGTGAGGCATGGACAATGACCGCAGCGGAGAAAGCAAGGATAGAGGCCTTCGAAATGTGGTGCAACAGAAGAATGATGAAGATCAAATGGATCGACCGAGTTAGTAATCTTATAGGCCACATCTTGAGACATGATGGCCTGATGAAGACAATCGTTGAGGGACAAGTGGAAGGCAAGAACGGAAAAGGAAGACCTCGAACAAAATATATGGAACAAGTAAAGAAGGATGTGAAAGAGAAGAAATGTGTAGGTGTGAAAAGATTAGCTGATAGGAGAACTGAGTGGAGAGTTGCGTCAAGCCAATACTAGGATTGTTGACCAGTGATGATGATGATCAGTGAAAAATACTACAGCATGTGAAGCCCGCGTAATATTCTTTCATAGGCCACAAATACAAAATATGTCTTCATCATTTCAGTTCTATCCCCATTTAGAACAGCTCCTTTGCTGGGCGTCATGGAATAAGACCAAGGACGCAGAGCTGACGCATTACAGTATTCTACGGTTATATCTAAATTTCTTGGCCCTATTCATTTCGGTTTGCGAAAAGCCATTCGTAAAAATAATATAGAACCATGACAGTCAAAAGAAGTTTTCTTTTAACCGAAAAAATAATAAGAAATCATGATTTTATTTGCGAATAAAAACTAAAAATTCAGAATGGCACGACAATGCAAACGCGTAATGAGATACAGAATAATGAGGTTCGCTGAATACAGCAGCAGTAAATGTCCAACACAGGAAAGGGGATCAAAAGAGGCTTTGCCAAGGGAAAATATGAATGCTGATGATGCTATTAATTAATTTTTTCTGTAATTTTAATTACAACACAGAATAAAATAGGAACTCAGAAAAACTGCCTCAAGAAATACAGGATTATAGTAAAAAGTAAAGAGGAGGAACTAAAATAGCACTTTCATATCTTGAAATTTTGCGGTGACCAAACGGGAAGAACATTGCAACTCCGATATCTTTATTCAAATTGAACTCAAACGATTTGTATGGTGAATAAAGTAAAAACTTTCAGAATAGACAAACAATGTCGATGGTAAGGAAATAAACTTCGTCAATGAGTTCTCTAAGGACGAATAGCTGGGTTGATACACATTTTTCTTAATCATAATTGCCATTGACAAACTAGAATTGATGATTTCACTAGGACTAAGATACATTACGATGATGTGTGGAAAAAAGCAAAATGTACCATAATTATTCAAACTTTCCGGAAAAAAAGCACAAGCTACATTTGCAGTTCATTTGATTCAGCACAATGCTACAAGCAGTGTGAATTAATATAACGATAGATGCTTAGATAATTATTGCTAATGAATTCTGAGAAAGGGAAAAACACAATCAAGCGACGGCTGAAGATGGATTCTTCGTTAGGTCAGTATTTTTAAGAATGAATACATCTAAATACATTCAAATAATTTATGATCTACATTTTTGCGACGACCTAAGGTTCATTAAACTCTTCCAAATGTGCTATACCCATGCGTCAACACCCTCTCGCGGCAATCATATTTAATTATTGGCAAACGGTAAGTGTAACTCGGCCCTGATTCTTTCTCTGCCTGCAGTGCCTCACTTTTCATGGGTTTCAATCCCGAAATAATTTTTCACAATTAAAAATATTCCTCATTTTCCTGTAGTCGTTAGATAATAAAATAATTAAAACAAACCATTGGCATTATAACTTGGCATAGAGTTTTTCTAGCAGAAATTTTGACTTACATGGGCAAGGAAATAAGCATTTTTGCAGAATGATTTTACCTGAACATAGGGCTTAATTTGGACTCTTCCGCAATTTTATATATATATTCATTACAATCACTTCACACACAAGAAGCACAAAAAAATTGTACGTTTCACCAACCAACAATCCACGAGAGTTAGGGATGAACGTGGCATCAAGGTTATTCTTTCCTTAGAGCACAGTAAGTACGGCTAATTAAAATTTCACACCTGATCGCGAGTGGAGCCTAGCCGCGGGATAATGGAATTTTTCCCTGTAGACAACTGAGTGGTCTCCAACTCTCATTTTTTCACAGGGTAAAAAGTATTTTAAATAGTGTGGCATTTGGCGAATACTAAGCGCAAAGTTATACTCCCCACCTAGTTCATTTGAATCTCATTTCTAAAATCAAAGGCTCAGCGGTGGAATCGACGCACAAATAAATTCATATATTATTAAAATTAGACATTGCAATATTTCCACTGAGTTTTATTACTATACAACGCGTTTCGTCGTCACAAACGACATTACCAAGTGTCGTTTGTGTCTACGAAACGCGCTGTGTAGTAATAAAACTCAGTGGAAGTATTGAAACGTCTTATTTTAATAATATTAAGAACTTCCACCATATCGTACCCAACATCATACAAGATATTAATTCATATAGTTTACTCAAAATACGGAAAAAGGAAGTTTAGGTACTCTAAAATAAGTTTATACCGTTAAATCTGATTGGAATAAAAAACAGCCACAAAGAGGGCATACTTAAAACACACAAATCATTTACCTAACTTAAAAAACAATTTGAATAGCGGTAAGTAACCTCTCTTGGTGGAAAAACGAAACTCAAGGTATCGATCTGGTGTGAAGGCTAAAGAGTTTGATACCCTCCTCGTGGGCCCGAGTTCAAATTCCAGCGGAGGCAAAGATTTTTCTGGTCACCCAATCCCTGCTTGAACTGTTTTTGAGGCCAGATAAAAAACGACTCTCCTTCCGTCGTATGGGACGTAAAGTCGTGGTTTCCTAGGCGCCTTTCGTTAAGAGGAGGCTAATACCGACGCCGAATATCTTGCTTCCATACTTTTCCCTCATGGCGCAAATGACAGTTATCGGTCGCCACCTCCAAATACCAGCCGAGCAATGTTCACAATCCTCGCAAAGTCTTTCAATCAAAACTCATTAATCCTAAAGTGCATAAGGTGATGGTGGAACAGAGTTGTCGAACCCGGTTTGGGTTTTTAACAAATAAGGGTGGATGGCAAAACAGTATTTTTCTATTATAATTGTGATGGCGTATATTATTTGATGATTTTAAATGGTTGCCATGATAGTTTCATGGAGTAACTGGACACGCGATTGGAAGATTTTTATCCGGGATGACAAGGCGACGACAAAGCGTTCGCACGACTTTCCATGTCTAGTTCGCACTCTCAAACGCTTCATCACACCTATCGCACACTTTCACAGAGGAGAGCCAGCGTTTCCTGAGCCGAAAAAATAACTTCCTTGCCCTTCCTTCACAGTCACGTGTTTAAGGAAATGAAAGAGGAAAAAATGACTCCACTTTGATAAGTGAAACATTGGATAATGTCATGTAAAAGCATTGAAATGTTGATTTTTTTGGGTTGTTATATTTTTCTGCCAAATTCTAGTTGTGTGTAGACGGAAGAATACTTGTTCTTTGAAACAATATTTATTTATTATATACCCTTGTATCACGTTTTTGTATATATTACATCTTGTTATTTATTTGAACAATGCATGTGAATAAACCTGTTGGTATCCTAGAAACAGACCTGATGTCTAGTATGGCACCTAACTTCCAAATATGTGAACATAATAAAAATAATCTATTAGTGTTTTGGAAGAAGAAATTGTTATTAATGCGTGCGTTATCTCACCGCCAGACACGCACCTCTACCTATCCTTTTTTTTATATTTTATATTTTCTCTGGCCTTCCCATACTTTCTGGCCCACCGATCGCCCTTCCCTCTCCAACTCCTTGAATCTTTAATGGGGGGAAGAGGTCTTCTTCACTCACGAGACTCCGTGAGAACTAGAGGTGGGGAGAAATGAAGGGGTAAGGAGGGGTTGGGGAGGCGAAGAGAGGGGGGGGGGAGGCACGTGGAGAGAGTACTCCGTGACCTCTCATTGGCCAACACTTCCTCCGCAGACTCGGAAACCCAACCTCTTCCTTCGGCCTAGTGACCCAACCGAAAGCTCGCCAATCACCGTCAGCCGTGCCTGGGAAAAAGTTATACCTATGTGGTGTTTCAGAAGAAATCTACAATACTTCCGGGGGTGGTAGTGTAGAACATTTTAATAATTTTTTGTCCATGAACATGGGGTCCAACACCTTAGTTACTGAGTTATGGCAATGTAAACATTTTTGGATGCACTTCGCAGTTACCATGAAAACGGTTTTTCTCCGGTACCTATCAAGCCTTTTCGACATTTTATTCAATACTCTGGATATTTAAGGAGATTAAATAATTAATATTGGACGAAGATGAGCGATTATTACTGTCTGAAACAATTAATCTCAAAATGGGTTAGATTGTACGATCGCATCGATGATATTCGGTTGATTAAGCTCAAACATTAACTGTTGACAAACAATTATAATAGCAAATTTTCGTTCAACCATGATTAATTAATCTCCTGTAAATGTCATTTAAATGTCCTTTAAATGCCATTTAAATGTCCAGAAATTTAATTACTACGCTTGAAAGACTTGATTCCCAAGAAAAATCGTTTCCACGGCAACTGTAAAATGAATTCAAAATAATATTTCCATTGCCATAGCTCAGTAACCAAGTAAATTACGACCCCATGTTTATGCACAAAAAATGCTTAAAACTGTCTCCCCTACCACCACCTGAAGTACTACATATTCATCCTGAAAAACCCTGCATAAGTATTCTACCTGTTAAGGTAGGTTTACGCAGAATATAACCCCGACTTAATACACCTCCCAAACTGCACTTCCCGATTCGAATAACCATAAGGCCCACTCCACTCCCTGGCAACTTTACTATAAGATTTATACACAATTATCAATAAATATTTTTCAAATTATCTCGTCGTTTTATGCGGCTATGTATCCGAAATCCTGCACAAGTAAATATTTTTTCTTTCTCATCGTAAAATTACAGAAAATAGCGTTTTTCCGACCACCTACGCCAAAATATAAAATGAAAATTTTGAAAAAAAGAATGAGTGAGGAGGAATACTGATAAATTCATGGTGTTCCCTTTCAAAAACTAGAATACGTTGGAATTCATATTCTAGTTTTTGAAAGGGAACACCATGAATTTATCAGTATTCCTCCTCACTCATTCTTTTTTTCAAAATTTTCATTTTTCATGGTGTTCCCTTTCAAAAACTAGAATATGAATTCCAACGTCTGTATCAACATCCACATCGTGCTATTATTGTCTTTAGTGTAATCCACACACATAGTATTGGAAACTAGGGTAGAAAATACTACATGCTATAGCCAAATAATAAATATTTCATTAATAATAACTAATTGCGATGGTGGGTGGCGTCACGTGGTGGAACTCCTTCATAATGCACAAAGGGTAATAAAAAAAGACTTTGCTGTTCCACAAAATAAACATATATTTGCGACCGGTTTCGATACGTCGTACTTTGATGATACGCCAGATGATGATACACCGTATCGAAACCGGTCGAAAATATATATTTTATTTTGTGGAACAGTAAAGTCTTTTTTCTTACCCTTTGTGCATCATGATAAATAAAGTATGACCATTTAACTTATTAAAACAACTTTTCTGTTTCCACACTATTTTATTTTCACCTTTATTGACCATGGTTTTGGCAACTTGTGCCATTGTCAAGGTACATAGCCTTGGGTGACAGCCTTTTTATAGTTTTTCAGGAGGGGGGAGGGAGGGGGGGGAGGGGAGGGGTTATTGGCGTGTGTTCATTCCGAGGTTTCTGACGACGTCAACGGGCGATGGGTTGGAGGTAGGGTAATGTTCAGAAGGGGTGAGTGGAATGGGAACATATGGCCGTAACATATTTTTATCAGCGGGGCAATTCACAATTTCAAACTGTTCTAATAAATCCAGTTTCCGCCCCTTGTCATGTACATGTAAAATTTTTGCATCAAAATTGCACCAGTGGTGTTCGTCATTCAAATGTCTTGCAATTCCTGATGAGTCGTCATTATTTACGAAACATCGTCTATGTTCTCTCATTCTCGTTTTAAAACTCCTCCCAGTCTGGCCAATATAGTGTGGAAACAGACAAGTTGTTTTAATAAGCTGAATATCAAAGATTTCCACCGCATCACGCCGGAAACTGTATCTTTTATTCAACGTATGACCACAGAACATATATTTTTGTTTAACCAGAAACACCTTGAGAAGAATGAATTGAGAAGAATGAAAAAGCGAAAGCATTACTTTCGCAAGGAGTGCAATGAAACAGGGAATGAAAAGGGTCCATGATCTCGAGATAATCACCACTATCTTCTAAACATGGATCAAATTTCATTCACAATATGTATCTCCTTCCGACCTTACGACCCTCTCCATATGTAATTTTTTACATAGTTAGAACACATTTTTCCAATTTTCCGCAACTCCTAGATATACTCTCTAAGAAAATCGGAGTGAACACGAAATGGTATTTAATTTAGAATTGGATGTATACATACACTGCAAGTATTTCACTGAACATTAATGTTTCCTGAATTGGTCCTAACATTATGGCTACATTAATTCGGCGATTTGGTACGAAAATATTGAATGCTATTTTTCACGATTCTGAGCATTTATTTGCGCCTTCAAGGTACAACTATAAACTCAGAAGGCTAGTAGACGTACATACATAGATAGAGTCCATGAATGAACTCATAAAAAAGAACAAAGAAATTTGCAATGTGAAGTTTGTTCCCATAAAAAAATCTGGCAAAAGGATAACATCAGAAAAGCAACAGGTATTTCAAGTAACGCAATTTTTACCCAAGGATTCGCATAAACAATGCTAAATCTTCCCATAACTTTAGATTATCTAAACCAGTCCTTATTGCAATGCTTCCGTGAGAATATGAGCGGTGAGTTGAAGGACCTGAACTTGGTCAGCGTTTCCTCCTCCGCGGGAACTCAACTGCCTTCGCGGTCTCTTCACCGTCAGCTGCCCACCCTCACAGAACATCCACCCAAGAAAATGTGAGAATGTTTATAATACCTGAAGAAAAAACCCACCAATTATGGCGAGACTAAGAACTACTGTGCTTCTTGTGCGGACCATAAGCAGCATAAAACTTAAAATGAAACACTTTTAACAAATATTTTCTAGAAATTCAATTTAATTAATCAGTTTCAACGTCATCAGGATATTTGATACCTCCTCAAAGATGTTGGAACCGAAATTGGTAAGTATTTTTTTTCATACTTCTGTATACTGATAGTAGTTCAATAAACTTAATATTTTCAAAATTCTTCCATAAATATTTTTAAAACCTACCCATTCTTTCAAGGAAAAAAATCAATCCTTCTTGCAATGCCTCTAGGAGAAGAATAAGGTTGCGGGAAAGAGCCGATGACTTCAATTCGGACAAGAAGTAATGAGGGTTCAGGGCGAACCCTTCTGGGATACAACGCACCGGGGCCGGGAGCCAAGTCCGTGGCTTACACGCCCGATCACCCGGGGAGGGGGAGGAGAGGAAGAGAAAAGGAAAGAGGCGCCGCCGCGATAGGAGACCAACGACGCCTCTGGGGTAGGGAAAGGGTTGGAACGGATAGGACGGGGGTGGGGGGGAAACACCTTAGGAAAAGGGCCCAACTAAATAGCGAAACCAGGCAAAGCCATTACTGTGCCATCGATTTAACAGGATTATCCTACGTGGAAGAATAATCAAATCCAACGATCAAATCGCAAGATACTTCAATTTGGACAGTTGGAACGAGACTCCAGGCGGGCTCACAAGGATGCACTCCTGGGGCAGGGTCTGTAAGCGATAGCTTATCACCTCTTCACCACAGAAGGGGGAGGACAGGAAGGAAAAAGGAAGGAGGCGCCGCCGCGATAGGAGCCCGACGACGCCCCCTGGGACGGGATAGGGAAGGAAGGGATGGGACGAGGAATCTCGCACCGTCACAAAGGCGGGCGGGTCCTACCACCAGCGAAACCAGGCAACATCCATCACTGTTCTAGCGATTTTGGAGGATTATTCTATAAGGAAGAATAATCCATCGATTAAATCGTTGGAAACTTCAACACCGGACGAAGAGAATGAAGGCTCAAGGGGAGCCCTTCGAGGATACAACGCACCGGGGCCGGGAACCAAGCCAGAGACTTATACGCCCGATCACCCGGAGAGGGGGAGGAGAGAAAGGAAAAAGGAAAGAAGCGCCGCCGCGATAGGAGCCCGTCGACGCCTCTGGGGTAGGATAGGTGCGGAAGGGACGGGACAGGGAAAACACCTTAACACTATAGAAACGAAGAGGGCCCGACTAAATAGCGACACCAGGCAAGCCATTAATGTTCTAACGATTTTGGAGGATCATTCTATGAGGAAGAATAATCCAACGATCAAATCGTTAGATCACTTCAATTTGGACTATACACCATTTTTTGCGGATGTTGAGGAGGTGATTAGACTGATGGATTCACACCCCGAGGGCCCGAGTTCAATTCCCTGTGGTGGCCGAGATTTTTCAGACTGCCCTATCCCTATTCGGGTGCTAAGTGGAGAACAATTGAAGTGCAACACTCCGTCCGTCGTATGGGACGTCAAGATATGGTCCTCTAAGTACGTTTCATTTAACCCTCTTAATTCCACCGAAATTTGGTGTCACTATCTAAAAGTGCCTTCGAAAATTTAAAAGAATTAGCACTTAATTAAAAATACAATTGAAGTTCCTATTTTAAATATCAATGTAATGTTTTTTTTTAATTTTGCTAAAAAAAGGTGTTATTTCTTGGATATAATGTTCTAGTACATTGTATAAAGGTGAAACATTAATTTATTATGATTTTAATTCCGGTCTACGCTGGAGCTGATATATCGGATCGTGGCACTTTTCGTCCGTGAAGCAAAAGCCTATATATCAGCCCGTGGCACTAAGTAAGCGGTTATGAGCAGGCTTATGCCGACACCGGGTTTCTCTCCATTCTTACTTACTTTCCTTCCCTCTTGGCGCAAATGACCCTCAAATGAGTGATTGAAAAATCGAGTTCGATGAAAATCGAGTTTAAAATTAAATAGAAAAATAAAGATCGAGGAAATCGAGATCGAGCCTTGATCTTCGAGTTTCGATCCATAGTCGATTTTTCAACTTGGATCTTAATCATTTCGTTTGATCTCAGCAGCGATACTACCGGCATATGGGTAACTTCAACCGTCCTGTGTGAAAGACTTACCTTTAAGGGCGGTATTATTGGAAAGCACTCTCTGCATAATCAAGAAAACAGTTGATCTTTCTTAATAATTTTGGTGAAGACGAATTTTGCCAAGCGGCTATCCCCATGGTACTAATATATCAGGTAGGTCGTTCCCGTGGACGAAAATGAGACCGTTCTGCGCATGACGTCACGTGGAGAGCAGTTCGTGGCGGAGCGTTTAAAAGTAACTCAAGATTACGAAGACAACTTTCGCTCCGCATTCGAGATTTGCTTGGCAAACCTTTCTCTCTCGCAAGCAAAGTTAACCTGAGAGAATCTTGAAAAGCCATTTACACGGGGAACGTAATCGTATTATATGACGTGCGTACGAAGTCGCAGTCAAAATTGTGTTGCTTATAGCGATGAATTATTATAACTAATGCGAGAATGCATGGACGTGAAATGGCAAAATAACCCGCTCGAATTTCGTTAGTGAATTCAAGCAATTACGTGCCATAATGAGAATTACAGTTTCAACCTGCGCAATTACGTCCCCCGTTCAATACGACCTTAAGTCATGACGTTTCGCATAAATACTAAAAACTCTATGGCGGTTCAGGTGAAATGAAGCTGGAAAGAACAAAAGGTATACCAACTCGTACGGAATAATCTCAGAGAAGCTTCCTATTTCGAGACATGGGCGTACCCAGCGAGCCCCCCCCCCTCCCATAAAAGCAAAAATCGCAAATATCTTTTCAGGAAAATAATGTTTTCTCAAGCAAATAATTTGAAAAACCAATAAAGATCTGTTATAGTTTACGTGAATGTTGATTTAATTCACCTGGTTCATACTTAAAGCTTACCTACAACTTGAGCAGCCATGGCTTGTATCCCCCCACCTAATTTTGATCCTGGGAAAGCCCTTGAGTCATGTCCTTTGTACGGAGAATAAAATACCATTCCCGTTTACAGTCAATATCCTTTGGGCTTTGTTTGTTCTTCCTTATGGACCTTAAATCACTGATTTGCATGCTTTTCGTTCTGCGTTCCTAAAACTGTCTGAATCAGTTTCTGAAAGCATTGGCGCTCGTCAGGAACTGAATTCCTGAAGGCTGAGAGAAATGTGTTTACTTAGGTGCAGATGGCGGAAGAGGAAGGATATGCAAATTCTTTCAATTTTCTAGAAATGCACAGTGATGACTTGTTTTTTGTATTTCTGTGAAGTATTTTCAGTCAGAATTTTGAGAAAGTAAAATACTTAATTGTAACACTAATTTAAATGAAACATTCTGAATGTAAATATTAATAAATAGTAACCATGGCTTGCCCTCCTCAGCTTTGGTCCCAAGTTCGCCCTTACTTCGAGACCCAATGGAAACCCAAGAAGCAGCACAATATCCCAAGAAAATGTACAAAATCAGAAGCTACATCATATTTTACTGACTAGAATACCCACTCAATAGTTAATCATCTTTACAACTTTGATAATTGTAATAAATTCCTGTTGGCCATAGTGGCTTCATAGGTTTAACGTCTTTTGTAAGAGGGAATTTCTATAACAGGTTGACAGATGATGATAGATACTCCGTGACACATAAAAAGAATGAAGGAAATAACTGTATTAATAATCTTGTCAATATTTTAAGCATCTGCAGGGGGGACGTGCCCCCATACCTCCCTTAATCCACCTACAATCGAAGCAGCATCTTCCTTGTCAACCGCACCCAAGTATATGCCATATTCATTCACTGTTTGGGGCACTTACCTTAATTTTTGCAATGCTGTACTCTGCTCATCTGAAATGTCTCATCATAAAATATGTGGAGGAAGTGATGTTTTACATTTTTATAAAAGCTACTTGGGTAAGTCAGCCTACTTAAACCTAAGAGACCTAACAACTAATAAAATAAATAGAGGTAATAATATAGGTTACACTCGGCAGTGGCGTCACAATGGGGGGATGAGGGGATGTATACCCCAGAAAGCCTCAGAGAAATTAAAAAATTATTTGAAAATCTTGTCTGGATTGGATATATTATAACTGCATCTGCTAAAAGTTAAATTTTAAGTGCCAAATTGATGTAGAATGCATTTTCAGACAGGGAATTTTTCAAAAATTTTCCTGAAATTCCAGTTTCCTGGAGGGGTAGCCCCCACTTACCCCCCTTTTCCCCCCCAAAGCTCCCTCATGCCCCCAAAGCATATTCCTAGTTACGCCACTGTACTCAGGAGTTCAAAAATACAATGATACTGGATTGACAGTTTTGATATTTTATTCACTGCACACAAATATTAGAATCAAAATTTACAAGATTAGTCAAATGAAAACCATTTAAAATACAGTAGAATCCCCCTTGTTGAGTAGCAATCCATAGTTTTTGACAATCATTTGAATCAATCATAGTGAAAAAACATTGTCAGGCAAAAAATCTTAAGCAGGAAAAATCTTTACAACCTTAAATGCGAAAACGCTAAATAAGGATAATATTCACATTGCTCCGATCGACAGTTTTGATATTTTCTTCACTGCACACAAATATTAGAATCAAAATTTACAAGATTAGTCAAATGAAAACCATTTAAAATACAGTAGAATCCCCCTTGTTGAGTAGCAATCCATAGTTTTTGACAATCATTTGAATCAATCATAGTGAAAAAACATTGTCAGGCAAAAAATCTTAAGCAGGAAAAATCTTTACAACCTTAAATGCGAAAACGCTAAATAAGGATAATATTCACATTGCTCCGATCAACAGTTTTGATATTTTCTTCACTGCACACAAATATTAGAATCAAAATTTACAAGATTAGTCAAATGAAAACCATTTAAAATACAGTAGAATCCCCCTTGTTGAGTAGCAATCCATAGTTTTTGACAATCATTTGAATCAATCATAGTGAAAAAACATTGTCAGGCAAAAAATCTTAAGCAGGAAAAATCTTTACAACCTTAAATGCGGAAACGTTAAATAAGGATAATATTATCATTGCTCGGATAGGAATGAATTAGGACCCCAAAAAATAAACAGTACATGCAGAAAAACATTGATTACAAAAACCTTAAATCCAGATCCGACTGTATTATAACTTCACCTTCCTCAGCTTCTTCTTCAATGCCCTACCACTTTCATTGTCCTTCAGCATTCTATTCAAATATTTCAACCTTATGAAAGTCCTAGTTCTTACAAAACAAGAAATGACCTCTTCAGGCCACTTCGCATCAATATCAGCCATTATGCTCTTTGTAACATGGGAAAAAACATATGGACTCCTATTAATGTACTCCCCATGAAAATTCAAAAATTTTACATTTGCTGTTTTTAGAACTGTAAAAAACTCTTCCGTTGGGTGTACAAGCCCACCCAATGACACCATCCCTATCCAGTCATTTCCAGGGACTACATTTTTTGTCATGTCACGCAACCATGGATACTTAAATTTAAATCGTGAGGCAATATACCCAGCTATATACCTTAATGCATCCTCATCCACATCACCACAGGATATAATAGCACTATTCAACTCCTGCTCGTCATCAACAACCTGATCTATAAGATCACCATCTGGAATGAGTCCTTTCAATATATCTACCGTAATGCAGACCTCATCCTGCATTTTTGATAAGCCCTCTTCCTCCTCTGTTAAGGAAATGAGGCATTGCTCCTTGGAGGAATCAGTGGTGTTGGTGTTCACTGTAAACACAGCCTCAGAATGTTTCCCCATCACATAGGCACGAATCCTTTGCTTGAATGCAATAGCATTAGGGTGGTCATGTGCACTCCCTAAACCCCTAATGTAAGAGAAAAAACACTCCAGGCCATCCTGGTTCAACTTAGTAGTCAGGATGTATTTAACACCGTGGCGTTCACTGACATATTTGAACATATTCTTCAGGGATCTAATGTTAATTATGATCCCTTGCTGAAATGGCTGCAAGCCTTTAGAGCCTACAACCCTGCATGCTAGGATGCATCTCTCAACATTGTCCAGAATCTTGTCCTGGCGCTGCAAATCTGCCCCATATGCATGCCGTGGTCCATGCTTATCATAAATTACTGATGAATTAAATACATCAAAAAAGTCATTTATAACCTTGATGAAGCATGATGCATCACTTACATCATTTAAAATACCATTGTGCTCCATATAGAGCAAAGCTGAGGCAACAGTGTTTGACAGAAGCTGGGTAGCCAACTTCACCTTTTGTCTCCTAAATGGAGAGGGGTGCAAATGCTCTTGAGTTATTTTTGGAATAAGATTAAGTTCCCCCTGCAGTGAGAGAAGTTTCTCCAAAACACTAACAGAAACAATTTTACCATTGCTCAAAATGAAACCCTTGTCGACCAAATGGTTCCTGAGCAATTTAATCAAGTGGGGAACATCCGAAAATATAAACACCTGTCTGTTGGGATCATGGGGGTTTTTGTAAGAAGTGCTACACATACTTACACCCAACTCTTTCCAAAGACCACGATTCGATGGACCCAAATCACTCACATGGGCTACGACTTGGTAGCCATTGTGTTCCAGTGCCAATACAATAGAGAACAGTACCCTTTTTGTCATTGGCTGGTCAAAGTCGTAATAAATGGGTTGTTTCCACTTACCAAACAGGCTTCTCACCATTACAACTTGAGCCTGATCACAGGGGCCTACAACCTGCTCTGACTTCCTGTCAAAACACATGTCAGAGCTTATTTTCATTTCGTCAAATGAAATGACAGTAAGTCTCTCAAGGTCACTTAAGTGCCTACTCTTTATGTTCATTATAGCTAAAACACTCTTTTGGAGTCCACAATTGAAATCATACCTTGCAACCCATGATTTTAGGGTAGTGATACAGGGCAAGGGAAATTTCAGGTGGTTTCTCAAATATCGATATGCCTTAGCACTGACATACCTCAAGGAAATGGCAGCAGAGACATCTGCTTCACTCCAGACAATTCTTTTACCTGGATTAAGAATTGCCTTCACTTGCCCAGGTGAAAACAAGCCTGACAGTATCTTGTGAATTTTCTTTTCTTCTTTTTTCTTCTCTGCCTCCTGCATGTTTATTTTGTCTTGCAGCTCAGAATTTTTTCTTTCCAGCTCCACAATTGTTTTCATAAGTTCTCCCTTTTCAGACTCCAATTCAACAATCTTTCGTTGCAACTGCTGGAGTTCATTCTGCTTTTGCTGTTCGTTACATCCTCCTTCATTTTCCTCCAAGCATGTTTCTATGTCCGAGAGTCTGAAATGATGAATTTCGAAGATTAAAAATAGTTTGAAAATACACCACACTGTTCTCAATTGAATACAGGTTCATAAAAATAATATGAGAACAATACAATTTATGATACCACATCATTTTAATTTGATTAATTCCTAGATAAAGAAGGTGTAAGATAAAATAAGTAACGATGTAAAAGGGTGCACCATACTTACAAGTCGGGTTGCTCCTGTGGGATGTCCTCAAACAACAAAGAATCCACCAGCTTTCTTTTGGCCCTGTTGGTATGCCTTTCCCTTCTTGATGAGGACACACCTTTTTCCTCCGATAAGAAAGGTAACAAAAGGGTCGGGGTAGCATCATCCCTCAGCTTTCTACAATTCTTTGGCGAATAGCCTAGCAGAGTTTGTTGAAGGCTTTTGAAGAATGATGCTTCATCAAAATGAACCGAGCAAATTCGAGCTGAAAAGGGAATTTTTTTAAATAACACAATATGAATATAAATTACTTCAAAAAGTAACGAAGGATGTTTATAATAAATGCTTCCTATCGCAGTCATTAGAAGTTAAGATACTCATTATTTACCGGGGTAGTTCACCATATAAGGCTTCCTATCATCGTATTACAAAATGAGAGGTCTACGTTACATCTATGTTGGAATACAAATAAGCCCAGTGATATTAACGAAAGAACATTACTAAATGTTGCTTTAGCAAAACATGATAATTTCTGGGCATAAGTTTTCAGACTCTGACGATCACACATGAAAAACTTTGAAGGGATGAAATACATTATATATTTTCATTTTTGCCCAAATTTCCAACTGTTAACAGCGTCCATCCACAATGCCTCGCATCAAATTGTATTTAACAACCAATTCAAAGATATAATACTTCATATGTGGGTCGTAGAGGACAGAACAACTAAAAACACATTAAACCCACCATCGCGAGAATAGTAATTGCCAATTGTCGGCTAAGAAGGACACTTTTCCATTAATGCCCGTGCTTTTCAAAAACAATTTTCGACCTCATACACGTCCGTTTCTGCGGTAACAATCGAGGATATCAACCAAATACTCAAAACTTAAAAAAATGCATTAAAACAAGGACTCTCGCTCTTACTTACCCGTGTTTAAATTAAAACTGTCCTTTCGCCGGCATGCATTCACCCACTTCATCCTCGTGTTGTTTTCTCTAGGAAAACGAAAGAACTTGAAATTTCCATTTCTGCGGCTGTTGTTGCATCCAAAAACAGCACAGAAAGACATTTCGAATCAATAATCGCTGTTTTCACAACTATAAATCTCCTACTACACAGAGTAACACTCTCATACGTTTTCAACGCGGCCACTTTGCTTCACTTCGCTTGACTTTGCTCTCCACACTACGTCACACAATCGAAACCCACGAGTATCGATATGTGACAAGATGCGCAACGACCTACCTGATATATTAGTACCATGGCTATCCCAAAACTTTAATGTGCGGGCATTTGTTAATTTTTTACTGTTAATAATTCACTTATGTATTTTAAGTACATTTTTGGGATTATTTTCTACATCTCAAATGGCTATTTTGAGTTTTTTTTTCAAATGCATAATAAAAGAACGTTCTTGTACAAACTGTATTTTTTTTAAGAACTACCATAGATATTTTCGATTGATCGATCTCTAGGTTCAAATTTCGAATTTAGTTGAAAATTCGAGCTTTTCGTTTCCACTTAAAGTCGATTGATCAAAATTGATAGAAATTTTTTTCCATGACTACTTTAGATGCCGGTGGTCTCCGCCGGATACTTACTTCACAGCCTAAATCGAAAGATTATTACTCCTGGAGCACGCATTTCACGCTTTTAGATTTTTAAATGACGATATCTATTTTTCGCGATTAAATGAAAAGTGAAAATTTTCAAGCGCGCGAAAACGCGACGGCTAAGTAGGAATGATGGGAAAACTCTCTGTGACGTCGTTCTGGTTCCCGCTGTTGGCGTGTGAGGTGACCTTGGGGCGAGGCTTTAGGCGCTGATACGACGCAGGATGCTAGCAGGTAGCAGAGTACCCTGCTAGGTGGTAGCGCTTGGCTTAAATAAGGATTATTAATCCCCTATCAAACGAAGGAAACTTTCCGAACTTATGTATTTTTAATGGATGATTATTAAGAGATATTCCCCTGAGCTCTGTGCCTCGTGCATTGGTAATCTCAGACGATGTAAAACTCCTATCTACTCGTATAGAAACTAGGTCCCTGTGACATCACGTGGAGTGGAATCGCATGGGCGCCAATCTGGCCTTTTTCAAATGAGGTTAAAATTGACCATTGCCATTCGTTTAAACTGGGATTTCTAAAACCAAAATAATTTGGATATTATGAATACACTCCTGGTGGGTAACTAATCGCAATCAATGCCTTTCGTTTTCTTTGATGAAGGAAACTACCCTATTTTCCATCACTTGTATAAATGTTGGTCGCCGGATACTTTACCGTGACTTCGCGGAAACCCGGCTCCTCCGCGGTCGGTCCCTCAGCTCAACCGCCCGCACCCTCTCGGCACCTTTCCTTCCTTCCAGCCGTTCGCTCAGAGACTTCCTCCCCCACGAGGGGCCGCCGCGGCAGCCAGACCCTCCCCCCTCTCTTCCACCCCATCCCTCCCTCCCTCTCTCTTACCCCCATGGCATCGATCTGCTCCTCGCCGTATACCCCGAATACATCGCCCCACGAAACCCTCTCTCCCCAGCACACGCTCCTTCTTCCCTTTCCTCTCTCTCTCGCGGCGGCTTGTCCACGCGCCATGGAGGATACGAGGGGGAAAAGGGAACGGTACCTGCAGGGGGCTGAAGGGGGGCCATAGGTTGGGAACGGAAGGGGATCCACGCAAGACCCCTTCCTCCCCAACCCCCCGATATTTTTCCTCTCACTCGGGTTACGTTAACGGCGCGGGACTAGGAATGTACCTCCTGAGTGTACAAGTAACGCCAAGTATCGATTGAAGGATACGAAGGATTTAAAAAGCGTCAGAAAAGATGTATAAAGGTTCGCGAAATTTGTTTATCAAATCGATTAAAATTCGGATTCAATGTCCGAGGCATGTGACCATGCCAACAGGAGCTATATCTCCGTGGGAACACAAGCTTGAGAGCGAAAATTCCAGAGAGGAGAAAAACTATTTGCCTTGACCGGGAAGCCAATTCGGATTAATAGCCCACAAATCGTTGGGAAAATTCAGAAGTTCCTGTTTCAAGTCAACGCCGAGTCACCGCAAATGATCTTTCCTCTTTGCAGAATTTTTGTACACTCCCTGCACATATGGGGCTAAAATACGCCATCATTTCATAATTAACTTTGAGATTTACTGCCGTTTACAAAGTTTTGTATCTTATTCAACACAACAACGCTATTTTTTGGTCGACTAGAAATGTTAAATAGCGGAATCTAAAACAAAATTTGATATTATGATTTGACTTCGAAAATTTTTCTCCTTCATGCTAGATAGATGGAATTTTCAGAAGGCCAAAATATTTCATGATATATTGATTGCTATCTGCTAAATCGGAAACGGAAAAATATTCCACCATAAAAAAATACTGAAAGCAAGCAAAGAGAGAGGGAAGCACTGTGAAACATGAAAATTGATTCTCATGAGGAGAAAATAAGATCTCGTTTTTCATAGATAATTTCCATTTTATTGGAGAAGAGGTAAAAATATGGTGAAACATTATTGGAGCGTGGGTGCAAATTGGCAAGAGCGCTTACTGAAGGACCCTGGCTGAAGTCCTAATTGAAAGCAATGGACACTCCCAACTTAACTCCTAGAAATGCGAGATGCCCATGGAAATGAACTGGCCCTCTACCGTGAATGCGTGGCATTCACACACCTGTGATGATTGAGCTCTACCCTCACCTATCCATACCTGCTCTTCAATGAGATACTTAGTGAAAATACGTTTTTATAAATGAAAACGACACTACTATTTGAGGTAAGAATACCGAAAAAAAGTGTGAGATAGCTGTAAATAATTTTACCTGAGCGATATGGCCGTAGGAAGGGAATGGAAGGGGACCCATGGATATCTTCGAACACCATTTTCTCTGGTTACCCTCAACACTGGTTGGAAATCCTGTACGATATTATGCACAACGCTGTGTACAGATTGCGAGACGTAAATTTAATTTGGAAAAGAGGTTAAAGTAATACAAAGTAAACATTTCCACAACTTTACATCACACAACTACCTATTACACAAAATATTTTGGTGAAAATATATAATGTTTGAAGGAAAAAAGGATTACTGAACGCCTCATTAGTGATGTGACACCGAGTATCGATTGAAGGATGCGACTATCGACTGGTACAGCGAAAAAAAAACAACGTGTGAGAAACAAGTTTGCCTCTAGGAAAATTCAATGACACTCTTAATGGTAATACCAGCAGGAGACAGCTCTGTAAAAAGTGAACTATGATGTATGTTAACTTGCCTCTTACTCGATTGAAAGATGCAATTTCCAGGTATATTAATTGCCAAAATTTCGGGAAACACTTTTGGAAAATAAAAATAACAACAACACGAGAGAGTTAAGGGGGCTAAGAAAAAATTATATTTGACACCTCGGTTGATTTTACGGAGACTGATTCTCTCGGACTGAAACGATATTCTGAGGCAGAGGCGTCCAAAAATTAGCAGAATATGTTTCTTTCATGTTCGTACAAAAATAAAGTCCAACTTCACGGGAATGGTGTAAATACCAACAAGAAAAAGCATTGTGAAAAGGGAACTTCGATGTTCCAATTTCTATTATCCTTCATACTTTGAGTAAGAAGGAAATATTGTTAGTGATATTTTTCCGCGTACTTATTCGTATTTATAAAGGGTTCATGGATTGAAGGAGGCTGAAAAAGGAAGGAGTCAAAGGAATTATTTTTGCATAATTTGAGAGCAGTATCTAATGAAATTCTGGTCGCATTTCCTAATTTCCAACGCAACGCCGCGCAACAAACCGAATAAGTAACCGGGGCATACTTGTGGGCATTGGGTAGTGAGGGGCACGAGTCCGCATGGAGCAAGATTCCTTTTCCGAAAAATCTCTCTAAATGCCGTTGTGATGCCACTTGCAGTGAATCAGTTTCATTTACGTGACCGATTGCAGAAAAGGGGTGCTTTCAGTGGAAGACAATTAACGACAGAACGTTAGTTTTTCTTTTCTTTTTCATTTTTACGCGACTTTTATCTAAAGTGTAGGACCGCGTAGTTCTTATCTGCGCTTTATGCGTTTAATTAACAACTATATTCGTCCAGCGATCCTTTATATGCATTCCTTGCCTCGAAAATTCACGCAGGCAGCAGTTTCGCAGGTCACCACGCGGTTGTGATATGGCGTATTGGGTGTAGCAAGAGCCGTTGGGGCACGAGACCTGGGGCTAGTGTCCACATGAGGACTTTTCCCCCGCGGCCGCTAACTCCTGCCTCACTTTATTGCATTACTTTATATATAACCCGATAGTTTCTGCAATAAATATCGCATGTACTATGTTGATAAATGCATTGAGAGAAAATGCGGAATTTAAGGAGAAAAACCGATCGGAAAGAACTTGGACAACAAATTTTGGAGGTAGCTACACTGAGAAGGATCATCCACAGGTTCTTTAGCATCTGCTATAGAAACTGATGAATTGTCTCTGCGTAAATATTGCTTAATTTCAGAATTTTAGGTGCGTTTCATTCACAAATATGCATAATACAGCCACATGTCTCTCCTGAGAGTATTAGACCACATCCAAAAGCATTGCATGGGCATAAGTGGCGTATAAACTCAAAGCAAAACTCTGAAATTATTACGAGTTCCCTCTACACCCAGAAACTATGCATGAAGATATCTAAAAATAAGGTTACGGCTTGCGATGCTAAGCGGCGGTTGGTGGGCAAACTGGGAATTTACTTCAGCGGAAAAACTGATTACTGAGTGGAAAATTGTGCTCACGCCCTCCAATTGGTGATTGGATAGTGTGCAATGAATGTAAAACATGGAAGAATGAACCTTGCAACACATATAATGGAAAGGGAAAGTTCAGATGCGAAAACTATGATTAGGACTTTTGCCCCATAAGAGGAGGACACTTGCCCCACATGAGGGGCAAGATTCCTACTTGTTTTTCTCTTACATTTTGATGAATGACGGCACTTCTTTTTTTTCCTGCAGCAATGGGTAATAAGTATTGTAGTACATGTAACTGCGAACAAATTAAGTAAAAATAAAAATTATTGTCTGAACCTGAATGTATAATTATTATAATTGTTTGTTAGATGCGTTTTCTTGCTCCTCATTCCCCTACCCAAAAAAAACATCACCTACAGCTGCAATTACCTGCGAGAGCTTCAAAGAAGAAAAAACAATGTTATCGTTTATGTCAGACCTTCAAATTTAGTGAAATTCTACGATGATATGAAAAGCATAGGTACGTGTTGCTGTGGAGCGATGCGTATGATGTACGTCACGGAGGAATGAGGGTCGATTGGTTGAACGAAGACGAGAAGAAGTTGGTGAGCAAAAGGGAGCGGTGCAGCCACCATAACTCTCAATTTGTGGCGAGCCCCTCTTGCTCCAGAACGACTCTCGGCGGATTTATAAGAGCTTAAACATTGGCAGCGCTGGCGAGCAACGCTGCGGGAAGAAGACCCGATTCAGATGTGCTAGAATAACGAAAATAAAGTCAGAAAAAGGAGTAAATTGCAGAATTTACTGGAAGGGAAAGGAAGCAATGTGGCGGAAAGGAAAGGTGGAATGTTTCAGACTTGGTGAAGCAGTACGGCCTACGAAGCGGCCCCCAAGTGGCCAGGAAACATTCTCACCGAAAGAAAGGAACCTTAGGGCTTATGAAACGAAAGAGCGGCGGGTAGCCCTCACTCCCTCAATCAGTAATTTAACCCCAAGTTTGGTTGGGATATGTGAGGGTAGGGCTCGTCTTGAACTAAACCACATGCGTGTGAACTGTCACTTATTCAGGGTAGTGTGGGAGCGATGACTTCTTACATAAACGATAGTATTTCTTTCAAACTCACGTGAAGGTGGCTCGCAGAAAACTGAGTTTTTACGGAGGGTTAACTACGTGGGGCCCGCTACGTTCTCCAAGAATCCTATCTTTCGCTGCAATGCTTGCAAAAGTTTGGCTAGATATTGATTTAACACTTGAAGTGCGGGAACGCTTTTACACGTTTTTGTACCTGACTGAGGTATCAACTCAAAATTCTCATTGCTACCTGGATATCTTGCACTGGGGCACTTTCCCTTGCCAAAAGGATCGCTAAGGGGCTTAACACAATGAGACCAGCCCTTGTGACAGGGGGTGCCTCCTGCAGAGGGGGTCTCTTCTGCACCCCCTGCTGGCAGCTAAAATCGTGAGCTACCGCAGCCCAACGGTTAATAAGCAATTTAACACTAGAAATTTATGTCAAATTGACCCAAAAGAGAATATTCATGTTGATAATTTTGAAACGAAGAAAAATTTTAGACTCATATTTCGCAACTTTTAATTATTTAGTTTGGTTGACCACTGTGCAAAATTTAGGCCTGATATTATTATTTCTTCTATTTTTTCTCATCACTTACACCTTCCGTGCCCGGATGGGTCATTTTGACCCAGACCTTCAAATTTATTTGAAGCCTTTCCACTGTTCCTTTGTATTTAATGCAGCTGTGTGTTTTATACTGAATTTTTTGTCAAAATATATTTATATTTTTTATCCTGACACCATTGATATTCATTGCACCTCCAAAAGATATCAGAGGAAAAGTGATAGGTATTCACAAATTTGAGGAAGGTAGTATTCCAAAACACCATAGAAATTGCTGAACAACTAACATTTTAAAGTGTACCGGGACTAGCCGCGGTGATAACTTTTTACGGGAGTCACCCGCAATGCACAATCGTGCCACTAAAATTTACGGGAGTCACCCGCAATGCACAACCGTGCAAATAAAATTTTAATATTTTTTGTCTAATTAATTTTCTACTGCCTTCCCAAATGATTTATGAACAGTATTAATAAAAAGTCTGGAAATAAATTAAATATTTTAAGTAAAATACGCAGACCTGGTCAAATTGACCCACTCAGGCAGAAAAGGGCGTAAGGATTGGCCGGGCATGCTAGTGTGAAGCATCCATATATTTTTTGTTACAATAATTTCTATTCTGTAATTATGGAGATCTGATTTTGATATATTTGTAATGAAGAACACTCTTCTTCGCATAAACTTGTTTCATATTTTCCTTTGCTGCTGCCGTATGTATCGGATGGCAACCAACCCTCCACCAAAAGAGCGCTCTCCTTGGCTGCCTTATTTCATTCCAATAAAGCTGATCTCATTGTACGCTATGAGTCATGTAAATGAATGAAATAAAGTCATATATTATCATTATTATTATTATCAATTATACTTGGGCCACCACGAAGTTGGAACTATTCGATGCCTCTGCGGGTGTTCACCTGGAGATAGGAAGCCGGAACAACTGAAGTCAGACCCATGCGCTACGCCCACTCGGCAAATGCGCTCCTAAACTTGGAAAACTGAAAGTAGAATGGAAATCGGGTCCTGGAAAACCCAGAGTGGTCACCTTTCTCTTTTTAGTTTCGTTCGGTCGTTATTGAACTCGGTGTGATAAAATTATTATTGTTGCATTTACCTAATGAAAAGAATAATTAACTAAATAGTTGAAATTAAGCACAATTTGACCAAAATAACTTTCATAGCTCAACAATTATTACACCGGAACGATGAATTTAGACTTAATAACACTTCAAGTGCTCTGGGCGATTTTTGTTACGGGCGTAGTAATACGCCACCCATCTATTGAAAAATCGTTGTTTACTTCGGTCAGAACGGTATGTGTGCAAACCTTTATACACCTAATAATCACTCCCTCAAGGATTCAACTCATGGTTTGGCGTCGTCAAGTGAGGGTAGAGTTCACCCCAGACTAACTAGTGTTGCCGCGAGGCTCTAGTTCGAGATGATTGGGTAGAATTCGAGACGAGACCACTTTTTGACAAGACGAGACGATACCACTTCCACGAGACACTTCAAAGTCTCGAAATGCAGATATATGTCCTCAATTAGTATTTAGAAGAGCTTTATCCCTAAAACTATGTCCTTTTATTGAGACAAAGTAAATTTACGTTTTTTTTAAGTATTTGATTTGAAATATAATTCGATAATATCTTATCGATAAATTATATAACCATAAAAAAGATATTTTTGCCGAAAAATAACTTTCGGAATGCATGAGCGTGACTTCTGGAACCAAGTAATAACCAAGTTAGCTTAGCCAAGGCTATTGTTAATATTAATAGGAGTGCTAATGGCTGACTAATTTTCCTTTTTTTTGTAATAATAACTTTGGAAAATGTATTCAGCAAATATTGGACTATTTTCTAAAGTGGTAATTTTCAGTATTTTCTTCTACGGAAAAAATATCTGGGATTATACTCGCATACGCATAAAGCATCTCCCGGCAGCGCTTGCAATCCTACATGTAGTTTTCTTGCTCGGAGTAAATAATGGCGAAATTTCGAATTGCGCAGAGCAAATCTCCTCGGCGGCATTTTTATGGCACAAAGGACCTCAACTGTCGATCGCCTCCTTTTAATATCACGCCATAACATGCCGAAACCAAACATTTGTTGATGAGGAAAATAATGGAGAAACATAATATTGCTTAGTCTCTTAAAAACCACAAAACATCACAAGATTGCGTCATCCTGATTCCTGATATCTTTGGGAAATGAGAGGTACAATGGCGTGGGAATGGAGTATCAATTAAATGAAGCCGCCCTCGTGGTCCTATTCTGCCATCTCCTCGTCTCCCCAATGCCTTGTTTGTCCTCACGATTGAGGTCCTCACCTCTCACACGCATTGGACCCCATGGAGAAAATCAGTCGATAAATCAATTCAAACAAACCGCTCCCCAACCTACTGCACCATTTCCCCGCTCACGCTCTCCTGCCGCACCCCGCATGCACACCATCCGCACCCAATAACCCCACTTCCCGTCGGACTTACTCCCATAGATCCCATGTGTAATATTTGTGTATACTTTGTACCTCATTGACTATGTCGTATTTTACAAATTACGCGACTTTAGCTTTCACTCAGTAGGTTTTCGCAGGTTTTTCACGCCCCCCTTATTGTGTGGGCGTTTTCCTGCAGTGGGTTTTTTCGCTAAAGGATACTACACCCTTATCCTCATGTTTTTTTCCCACAAACAGAAATCTTTTTTCCACAAAATGTTCACGGATAGTTGTTCATATTTTTGACATTTCACAAATATTGTATATTGTATAATCTTAGTATTGTAAACGTTTGTCTATTATTTTTCAATGTGTTTGCTTTGACGCTATCGAGGGGTTAGGTGGAAGAGGGGACTTCTTAGTCTCAACCTCGCCCGAATAAAGACATTTTATTATTATTATTATTATTATTATAGATGCAGCACTGGGCAACCTACAGAGTCCCACTAAGCACGCATCCTAGGTCTTCCGGAGAAGAAAATTAAGAAGGATTCACATTTAGAGGGCTAATGAATAGTACGAACGGGAGTATGACATCGTTTCAGTATTAACGTGTTGGAAATGCGACATATCCATTATAACATAT